>NC_143563.1:93910241-94213225 GCF_054136105.1 Typopeltis vanoorti | reverse complement strand
GAACTCGGGAAAATAAAATCCAAGTTAATGCGATCCTTGAGCTTGATGTCTGCTGCAAGGAGTTTTATTTGAGGTACTAATTTAGTCAATTTCAATCTCAAATCCCCATGTTTTGTGATATCCACACGATTTCTTTTTTTTCAGTAGCAAGTCATTTACAGCACTAAAGCCACATTCAACTAAATATGACGACAGGAAGGGCAACGGTATTTTTTTTTGCAAATCTAGTTAAATTTCGGTATTTTGTTTTTGTCTCGTCAAAAAGCCATGCCATTGTTCCATTTATGTTAAATAAATTTCTAATAGACTCATTTTGATTTTCTGAGAGTTCTTGATACTGTATTTATGTTGACTGCTGTACTAGTGATGTCACTAGTACAGCAGTCAACATAAATTTTTTTCTCGGAAAGTCAGGGTTGCAACATCGACAATGGCAAGTTTTTTAAGTATATCGGTGATGAGGTGACGAATGCCACATCATTTTCTAATTGCCCTCCAAAATATTCAAATTTCCCCCCTGTGGGGGCATATGCCCCACACTGGGAAACACTGAGGTAGACTGTCAATGAGATGGATGGTGTGTTGGGAGTGACTGATCTTAGAGAGCTGAAGCTTCCAGAAAAGCATACAACAGGACCATATGGCAAGTACTAGTGTGGCACATCACTGAGCAACTGAGTGACCATACAACATCTGTTGATGTCTAATGAACAGATGGATGGTTAACATCTTTTCAGCACATCTCATCTACCAATGTATTGATGCTAGTTGACTAGAGTTCCCCAAAATCACTAACCTTGTAATTCCAGATACGTCCTTTTTTTGGCAATAACCTTTTCTTGTTTCACCACTTCCCAAACAACATCTTAGGAAATTATCCAACCACATTTGTCATACATGATTTGAATATCATCTTCCATATGGTAATCAATGTATTTGTATTAAAAAAAAGGGGGAGGATATAACCCAGAAATTTTTGGAATTCCAACACTGTAGCACTTCATACAATTATAGCTGAAAACAATTATTCATCAAAATATAAGCCATTATATTCTATAATCCTGATCCATACAAGCAGTCTTATCCCTCTGAAAAAAAAAATTATGACAAAAAATTTTTGACACTCGAGCTCAATTTTGTCAACAGTAGTGAATCAGTCTCCACACAGGAAGTGAGTCATTCATCATAGCAAATGAAAAATCAAAAAGCACTTTTTGGACTATGTTGTATGGAGAAGATGTCCATCTCCATTTTTATTTCTTTTGCATCTAACTGATATGTGCAATTTTGCAAACTAGCTTTGTGTATGACAGAGTACCTACTTTCAAATGACCGTGCAGTAGCACTTGCACAGAATAGCATGCGGTGGGATATCTGAATTTTAATACAGATATCCTAGAATGTACTTGATTTAGCTGTAAAAAATAGATTGGATACTCTTCAGGAATCAGCTAACAACGGAATATGCTCTCAAAATTCCAGAAGGGCATATCTTCAATCCTAATCTACTCTTAACAACAGAGCAATTTAGGGATGGAATTTCTGCTTCAATCTGGTTGCTCCAATGATTTCTTTGTGTTTGGATTTTATGTCATTGCAGGTTCATCAAATGAAAGTTCATTTGCTAAGATATTCAGCGGTCTGACGAGCAATTTTCTCGGAAATTGATGCAACGATAAGCATACTCTGGTGCCACTTCATACGGATAATTTTAATGCTTTTGTTGATCTTGCCATGGTAGTGAAAATGACATTGAGCAGTTCCCCTTGGAACATGTGAGTTTGATTGGCTTCAGTTTGTTAGGACTGATTAAAAGCAACTTCTGGAACAAGTTCAGTTGTTGAGTGTAGCATCAGTCGAAGCTTTTGAAACCAGTAAAGTGTAGTTTTCTTCAGTCTTGTATTTCCTTTTGCTTAAAAGCCTGCATCATCTATCTCTTAAAACCTGAACTCAAAAATCTTGAATAAAACTATTTAAAGCCACACATTTTAGGCAATAAAAAAAGAAAATACTTGAACAATATAAATAATTCACAAATTATTTTTATCACAAGAATTGGCTGTAATTTGGTACAGAACAGTTATATTTACTATGGTACAAAACCTGAAATGACAGCATAAAGACAAATTCTGAAAACTTTTGGATCATCCTTGTAAAATCTCTAGTTTCCTTTCAATGCAAACACAATTACTATCAAGTCACTATACAGTACCATATACCACACGTTATGCATATGCCTTTTATAAACCAGATATAACAAATATGTAATAAAGACAATTGCATAAAAGATAAAAATCACAACTTGTTTCTTAATTCTATTACAAATTTGTTTGTTTAATGCTGATTTGTATGTAACACTGTTTAGGATACTCCAGCTGAATCAAATTTTGTATTTGCTAATACATTTAACAGTTAATTAAATGTTTTTTTTTTTAAATACATTTTTCTTCACTTTTTTTCTTACAGAGTAATGTCATTCAACATAAGATTCATACTACTTTTCCCAAAATATAAAAGCTACATTAACCAGTGGTTTTGGAGTTTGCTGGTTCTTGAACATGTTTCTGGTCTGGCATAGTGACGGATTATTACTAGAGTATGATGAAAAAGATTATTTGCCAGACTGACAGCAAGAGATTCAATAGTGCACCAAAACTAGCAAGATTCATTACGATGCTTGATGCAATTCACCATGCATGTACTCTAGTTAAACACAAAGCGATCCAGAATTGTTTTTTTTATTCAATCACCACTGATATGTGGAAAGTTTTGAGGGATTTTTGAAGTAGGAGGTCATGCCCCAAAATATGGGCAAATCTTTCAAGGGCATACAGTGTCATTGATGTCCTTGAAGGAGCATCATCATCGTTAATTTCCTGATATATTCCTTCAAAGAATGTATAGGAGGATACTATGACAACAGTAATAATTTAAACGTGATCATGTAATAATATCCTATACATTCTTTGAAGGCATATATCAGAAAATTAATGATGATGCTCCTGCAACATCAGAGTACTTGTCAGCACTCCAGTATTATCGTATGCAACGTTTTGGTCTCTTGAGGCACTTCTGACTGAATCAATCTACCTAGATCTTGGCATTCCCTTGAAGGATAACTGATAATGCATGAAAAAGAGGGGAGGATAAAATTGGGATATAGTTAGTATTTCCCCCCCCCCCCCCAAATGAGATTCTTGCTTATGCAACAGTAATTTCTTCCTTCCACTTTTCAAGATTATTTCTGTTGCCAGACTTGTTAAACAACAAAGTGCATGTCACTGTTTGCACATTTTCTTAATATAAGTAGTAATATCCACAACATTATTAACATCAAGTTTACTCAAAATTCCATACATTTCGCTTTCATAACCAGCTACTCTTTCCTCTTCCTTCCCTATCAATATTCAATGCTAATCCCCAACCCCAACATAAAATACACTGCAAAAAAAAAAATAAAAATACAAGACATTTCTACTATATCCTCAACTGAGGTCACCTGCCATTTGCAGCAACTGAAGTCAGTCTTCCATACACACTCTTTTGTCTACTAGTCATTTAAGTTTATATATAGGAAAAACTGGAGGTTACAGTCCTTAAACTAAGGTAAAGGGAAAACTAAGGTAAAGACTTCCAAAGCACAACAAAATAGATGGAATGAAAGCAGACGTAAGCTCTGTAAGTCTGAAGCTGGTAAGAAAACAGATTTAGCCTAGCAGTTACTCATTGAATTTAATAGCACTTTATATCTACACAACCAATCAAGAACACTAAATAAAACTGAATTTAACTAGTATATGATGTCTATTTCTGAATGCATGCAATGATTTTAGATTTCAGGTCTAAAAACCATTACTATACTCTTACTCACATATATTCATTTGAGCATGCATTAATACAATGAGTAATGCATAAACTGCACGCTTATTGCTCAAATTAAAAAACTGCACTTACAACTTACCACAATTTGATGTCAAGTGTTGTTAACCTATTGATCTGAATATGCTATTATTATTATTATTATGATTTAGGACCTCCATGGAATCATAAGGCTCATCCTAGACAACACAAAGTCTATCATACCGCTCCTTGAACTCATTCATCCTCTCACTATCCTTCATGCAAAGAAGCTCTACTCCTTACCCTCTTGCTCACTACTTCCTTTCTCAACTTCTAGGGATAGCCCCATTGTCCCAGCTCCTTCCCCTTGTTCTACCATACAAAAAAACTCCCCAGCATCAACCCTGTAACTACCTCTCAACAGTCTAAAACTTCAAATCATATCACCTCTCCTATCTACCAAACTTTGCAATCCACATTCCCTCAGTCTATCTTCATAACATTTTATAGCTCTTATATAATTTTTGTTGTCTGCCTCTATACTCTTTCCAATTAATTCATCCCCTTCAAATCCTGGGGATCAAAATCTGAACACAATAGTCCAGGTGTGTAGTCTGATCAGGACTATACAGTGTAATCACAACACTTCTATCTCTGCTGGTCAGCATCCTTCTCAGTATTGCAGCAATCCTCTAGGTCACTTTTACCACCTTTGCAATGCCCCCCCCCATGAACTTTGGGTTTCTATTAATCAATCACCCCAAGATCCCTTACCTTCCCCAATTCCTCCAGCACAGTTCATCCACCAGAGCATGCAGATTCCCATTGATGTATCCCAAACTTCAAGACTTTACATCTAGCTAAATTAAGCTGAGACTCCTATTTATTTGCCCATCTATCCAGCTTAATCAAATTCTCTTTTTGAAGGATAACCATATCTGCATTATCGATAATAACCCTTCTTACCTTCACATCATCTACAAACTTCTGAATATCCTGCTGCAATCCACTGACAATGTCACTGATATAAAGGTTAAACAATACAAGTCCAAGTACTGAGCACCGTGGGACCCCACTTGTAACCTTCTGCTTCCTTGATACCACTTCCTTATACACAACTCCCTAATATCTATCAGACAGCCAATCTCCAAAATCTAATTCACTAACCTGACATCTAAACCCAGCGCTTTAACTTAAATATCAGCTATCATGTAGCATGCTATAAATTCCTTTGTAAAATCCAAAAAAAAAAAAGGCTTTCTCTCATCAATTGCTCGTTACTTTATTATAAAAAGGCAATCTTACCTCCTTGGGCACCTTTCCTATAGCCAGATTTTCAATGAAAAGACAGGTCAACAGAGCTGTCAATTTTTTAGTGTATTCCCTCAGAACCTGTGGCAAAATCCCATCCAGTCCCATTGCTTTATTGATATCCAGAGTACTCAGTACTCAAACACTCTCCTCTTGCACTTCTAAACCTCAAACCTACCCCATCCCTCTAGTATTAAAACCTACTTCTCAAGGATGAAATACCCCAATAAAGTGTTCATTAATAACTCCACTATGTCCTCTGCATCAGTCACTCTACTCCCATCTTTGTCTAACAGTCATTCTTCCACAATCATTCCTCTTCTCACTGACCATATAACAAAAGAATCCCTTAGGATTCCTTGATTCTATATAAAAATGAGATTTAAGAGTGATAAGAAAGCACTATTTTTACTTCTGCTTATTGCTCCATATTTAGTTGGCTACATAGTATACATTAATAAATTTAGTTTAATCCTTTATCCAAGTGTAAGCAAACAAAGTATGCGCCTGAAAATATCTTCAGGACTGGGGTAAGGTCTATAGTCTAACCAAGTGGAAAATAAACTTCCAACATCTTTCTCTAAATCCACAGTAATTCAATAATAAGGTGGTACACCTGCTGGCAACTCCTATAGGTAAATATGACTTCTATTGCTTCTGCCTTAGTATCTCCACGTTTGGGTCTGTCTCCCACTGACAAGACCTCAATAAAGGTTGAAACCGGTCTGGGTAGTGGCCCTTCCCTTAATGCATAGCAGATATATACATGTCAGCAAGGAGATGTGCTTTGCATTATGGGAGATACTGAGACAAGGAGTTATGAGAGCTTGGTCCACCTTTGCTCGGAGTTGCACTACCTTATCCCAATCCTGAAGATATTTTCAGGTGCAAACTTTGTTTGCTTACACTTAGATAAAGGATTAAACTAAATTTATTATAGTCTAACCAAGTGAAAAATAAACTTCCAATAGTATACATTGCTAGATTTTCAGCACTGTTTATAACAATTATTGCAATATTTTTAAATTTTATCCTTTCAATCAGACTATGTTGCAATACACATAAATGAACTATACTGGGGGGGATCATAATCTGCAGCTTACATGCTACATGTAGCTCTGAGAATTTTTGGCTTCTCAGAAACTGTTCAATTCGTTAAATGAAAAGAACTGGAGGATAGCCTATTTCTGTTTTCTATTTTTTTATTGAAAAAATTATTTCAAGTGTTAATCAATAAACATGCATATATCAATTATCAATTTAAATCATAAACATCCCACTGTTTTATTTTGATTATTACAGCCTTTTTCAGAAATGGCTGTCAAAATATCCAATAATAGCTCAAAAACAACAAAAAAAAAAAAACCTCTGAATTATACATGTGCATTGTATAAGTTTATATTCATGAGGTTTTGAGATTTTTTTTTCTTCATTATTATGCATACAGTCCTCATTTAAAAAGGAAGGAAGGAAATTTTGTTACACATCTTAGAGAGGTAAAATATCTTCCCAGTTAACAAACTGTAGTTTGATAACTACAGTTTGGGAATTAAGATTTACTGACACTAAATCTTAATTATCATTTCCCAAAATATACTCTTAAAGCAGTGCACAAATTACTAGTTTGACAGAAGATTTTAACAAATTTTTAATAGATTTTAGCAAATGTTACTCCAGTTTTGGAAAAACTGGGGTAACATTTACTGTCTGCTTTAAGAAAATCTTGGCTTTGTCTTATCAAACATTAACTGCATTAGTCTATCTAGATATTGGCCTTCCTCTGCATCTTTACTCCATTTTTATTTCAAATACCTGTTTTGCTAATCTATCTTCAATGACCATACCACCTTATACTGAACGAGTTTATGTTTTTGAATAGCATCAAGTTATTAGGTGCCTTCTGCAACATAATTGGAAGAACACTGTAATATGTATCCAGTAATGGTTGGAAATGACTGGAGTTCCAATTTCACTATGATGTGAGGAATGGCTTCAACTGCAGGTAAGATAATCTGGTCAGGACCATACTATAAAGGCAGGGTGTGTGCCCCTCCCAGAAAAACTCTGGTTTTTCATCTACAAAGCAGGCAAACTACTCTAAGAACAGACAAAATAGTAGAGAGGGCAAATCAACTTCCTGTGATAAGACTTCATGAGGTGAAAAGAGGACCTCTGTAATGATAATATATGATACTTCTTAGTTGGAAAGATCTGGGTCTGATCCTGTCTAGGATGTGAAGAACACCATTATAAAGAATGTTCACAACTGAAGGTGAATTAGACATCTCATATGAATGTAGAAAGGATTTTCCCCAAAAAATTCCAACAGACAAATATCACATGATTTACAAACAAAATGCATTTCAGCCAATAATATACTGGCTTAATAAGATGGTGCCACATCTGCCCATGTGGCAAGGAGAGCCATATATGGGTGTGTGTAATTATATCAAGTGGCAAGTAAAAATAATAGAGGTTTGTTCTTTTCCAATATCTTCATTTTTGAATATGATTCTGTCATTGGTTAATTCTCAATTTTCTTTACAGCCTCATGTCATTGGAGGATTCTCATATACAAATGTTTTTGGATTTGTGAAAACAGTAATAAAATTCTTGCTACTTCTTAAATAGTCAAAAACAGCTGATCATTTCATAACAAGAAATACCATGCCATATTATAAACCTCTTCCCTTCCCCCTCCTCAAATAAATACATCACTACTCAATGGTAAATAGTATATTCAATGAACTGGATTATTTAGGTGCATGTCTATGTTAGATTATATATCAAAATAATACCTAAAAAAAGTATATAAAAGATAAATCAAAATCATTATTATAAATCATAAATTGTAACAGTTTCACATTATATCAAGAATGGGAAACTTTGTAGCATATGAAAAAGCAACATAACATAATAAAAAAAACTTCAAATAAATGTAAAGTGGAATATTTATGTATAATTCTAAATTGAAAAAAACTCATATATACAGAACTTTTTTTTTTTTCCAGAAAATTCTCTATTTACACTTATAGTTGTCAGTATAAATATCTTCTTATGAGAAATATGCAATATATATATATATATATATATATATATTCATGAATCTCAAATAAGGAATTTTAAAGTAAATTGAAAAGCAGTTTTTTTTTTTTTTTTTTTTTTTAATATAGATCTATAATGTGGCTACACTGGAAATCAAATTGCATGCACATTAAAAATAACTGGCTCGACCAAATATTAATACTTGGTGTTTCTGGTGATTAACAAAATGAATATAAATTTAAAAAACATGCTACATAATTTAATTTGCCTTTCGAAGACTGGCTATCTGATAGGTACAAGCAAGTTGTGTATGGGGGAGCAATATCCCAGAAGAGAGAAGTCACTAGTGGTGTGCCTCAGGGGTTTGTTTTAGGGACATTGCTGTTTAACCTGTATGTTAATGATATTGGCAAAGATTTGGATGCAAATATTCAATTGTTTGCAGATGATGCAAGGTTGGGACAAACTATGAAGAGTAGAGAAGATGTGGCCTCACAAGAAGACTTGAATAGATTGAGTGAATGGGTACAGAAATGGGGATTCCTGTACCCATTCACTAAATTGCAAAATGTAGGGTTTTAAAATTTGGGAAACAAAGATGGGATGTAGAATCTACTCTTGGTAGGGATATATTGTTAGAGGTGGAGGAAATAAGAGATGTTGGGGGTGATAGTGGATAAGGATCTAAAATTTAGAGGACACATTGACCAAATTGTGAGGACAACACAAAGAATTCTGGGAATGATGCAGAGGACACTGACTTGTAGAAATAAGGAAATTTTTGTTCCATTGTATTAGGCTCTGATTAGGCTACACAGACTACTGTGCACAGATTTAGTCACCTGGATTTCAAAAGGATGAAAAGATATCAGAAAGGGTCCAGAAGTAACTAACTAAGACAGTTTCTGATCTCTGGAATGTTGAATATGAGGAAAGGCTGAGAAGATGCAATTTACAGTCTAGTGGATAAGAGGAAGAGGGATGATATGATAGAGACCTACAAGTTAGTAAGGGGTTGTTATAAGATCAATGTTGAAGAGGTTTAACAGAAAACAGTGGGAGATTAAGGGAGAACCAGGTCATCCCAGGAAGCTGTATAAGGAGGATGTGAGCAGGGGAGTGAGAAGCATGTTTTTTTCATGCAGAGTTGTGAATGATTGGAATGCCTTGCCTGAGAAGGTGGTGTCTGCAGAGAATTTGAGTGTGTTTAAGGTGCAGTATGATGAGCTGTGTGTATGACAAGAGGATCCCCTAGATGAATTTGACTCAATGGGGTCTTAAGATATTAATAATTTAGTCAAAATCAAGTCATTTCTGTATATGTTGAATATAAGTATGACATCTATATTGTTCAATCACCCACTGTTTGCTTGAGAAGGCATCTTTTGTTTGGCATCATTCAAGGTCAAATTTTCTAGAACATGTTGTGCAGCATAAGGATTTACATCATCACTTATGTAGCAGGTTTATGCAACACTATCCAATGAGATAGTTTCATTTATATGCAACAATTGCACTACTATGAAGAGTGAGATCAGGCAGATGTACCTCACTCCAAGGCCCATGTATGATTTTTTATGTCCACAGATTTAGAATTTGCTTCCTATTAACTACTATTGTGCATTTAACATTACAATTAATTATTCATTTGTAACACAAAAGAAAAGCTTATGTTGTTGCACAACCAAACTCACACAGACTGTATAAATTTGATTGCCATGTGAACCATCAAAATCTGTTGCTTTTTCTCATTTCATAAGTGGCAACTTGTTTGTTCTGTTCAGTGGCGCACTCAGGATTTAATCTTGAGAGGGGGACCGAGCTGAGTAGACGATTTGAGAATACACACTCGCATTGCATATGACCTATGACTGAGCATCTGCAGTGATCGCCAATACATGATACCCGTGATCTCCTCTGGCCCAGCTAAGACAAACGAAGTATTGCTCTGTCCACTTGAGCACTGCTTCGTTTGCCTTGCGTTCACAGCAGCAGTGATTCCCGAGAGCTATAGGGTATTCCCACTTATGTGACTGCTAATTCATAAGTAGAAATAGAAGACATGACATGACAAGATAAATAAAAAAATTAATTTTAGTTAGGAAAAGATTTTCAAAAAAAATTTTCTAGTGTTTTCTTTCTTTTTTCTTTTGGAGGGGAGCCAAGGCCTCTTGGCCCTCTCCCTGGGTGCACCACTGGTTCTGTTTGTGTGTGGTGAAGTGACATTAAAAATTGCAAAACAAGCATTCATTCTTCTAACGAAGAAAGCATACATGATGATTTTTGTATGTGAAGTAGGAGAGTGAGAGAGAGAGAAACCTGGGTTCCTCATACTGCTGTAAGTGTGCATGGTTTTTAAGAAGATAGTTCAAGGGTACACATTTGTCCATGCTAATTATCTCAGTTGCATGAAGATGAGCTTAAAATCATTCAAGTGATATCCCATTCAGGCACAAGATCAGTACCTTGATATGTTGCCATTTCCTTAACTATAAAACAGTTGTTGGTGAAGTAAATTCTATTCTATCAATGATTCTTTAAGTGCAGCAGAGTGGTGAAAACTGGATCCATATTTTCAGCTGTCATTTATGACAGCACTTCATTGCAATACAAAGTAGAGCTGAACTGTCCCGTGAGAGATCCAAATCTTACCAAAACAAGTTGAAATCTTATGCATCCTAGCAAATCCATCTAGACTGCAGGAATGGAACCTCCTTGAAAAGAGCATGAAGATCACTTCATTTCAAAAGCATCTGCAAAATTTAAAATTATTTTGCTATAAGTAGTGGCTATGTTTTGCAATGATAACAGATTAATGGAAATGCTAGAAAGAAAACAAGAACCTGATGAATGCCATTTATTATTTTTTTTTTTTTTCAAAGATGCATCCTAGCAAATCCAAGCATATACACACCGCTAATAAACATCCCTCTATTCCTATATGAATGCCATCAAACCATTTCTTAAATACATTAACTATAATGAATACAGGTAGAACATCTGTTATAATCTTAAAGTGATTAGATAGCACTCTTAATTGGTTCACAAAATGTTTTTTTTTTTTTTCTGCAAGTGGTAGGGTCAAATAATGTCATCATAAGACTGAAAATGGCCATCCTGACTGAGTTTAATGCTAGAAGAGGACATTTTACATTCTCTTCTTGTGAAGAGGGGGAAAAACATTCTCTTGCCATTGTTCCGCATTAAACTAATTCATTTTGATAAAAAATTTTCATTAAGGCTTTATTAAGAATGGCAATGGTTTCTGGTATTTTATTATTACATGAGAACCTCCATGAAATCCAAAGACACTATTCACCCACTCTCCAAGTAAAACATCCAGTCCTCGCAGCTTTGCCCACTACACACTCAATTTCCAGGAATGAACACTTGTTCTGTTCCCTCTAGCTAGGCATTGAAATATTTCCTCACATAAATCCTATAAAATCCTTTTAGTAACTTAATGTTTCTACCATATGCCCTCTTTTCTGGCCATCAACCCTGCTAACAAGACCTGAGCAAAGTAATTCAGACGTGGCTGTATCAAGGCCTTTTATTAAAGAGGAATGTTAACTTCCTTATCTCTGCTTGTTAGTGTGCTCTTCAATAAGCAAGTAATCTATGAGCTACTTTGGTGACTTTTATAATATGACCCCCCAGAACTTCAACTCTTTAATCCACAAATTCCTATCTTCATCAATTTCCTGGGAGTACAGTTCCATAAATGTGGTACAAAAATTGTAATCTTTTCATCCCAAAATACAAAACTTGACACTTTTCCACATTGAACTGGCAGCCATTATTTTTTGCCCATACTATAGTCTATTTAAAATCATTCTGCATTTTCTACATTGCCTTGATTAACTATTGCAGTGCCCAATTTTGAATCATCAGCAAACAACTGAATATATATCCTGTCAAATCATTCATATCTATATCAACTGTGTATGAATTAGGTCCAAGCATAGCACTTTATGACTCACTGCTAGTCATTTCTACTCTACTTTCACCTGGATTCTGCTCCTGCACAGACTGCTTTGCTTTTTGTCCATCAGCCACCCTCAATATCCATATCACCAGTTTCACATCCATTCTCATTTGTTCCAGTTTGCATGAGTGTTTGATAAGATACTACAAGGAACTGTTATGCAATTGTTATGTAATTGGAATTCTGTTGCATAAATTATTAAGGCATAAAGCCAGTTTGCTCCCCCCCCCAAAACACACATGCACTCATTTTAAGGCCAAGTTTCCCCAAGATTAAGCGATGCAGAAATTAAAAGAAGGCATTTTTATTTCATTTTTATTGGCATATTAATTCCTACAGTTATAAGGACAGTTCTATCAGTAACATCTTAAATCTAAAAAAAAAAAAAAAAAAAAGGCAGCATGGAAGGCTTTAAATTTTATTTTATTTATTTTATTTTTTTATCTGCTAAAAATGAATGACAATTATAGACATATTCTAGAAGACAATGCTACAAGCATACAAAGCTATGAGTTGTAAGGTCATTAAAGAACTACTTTTTGCATTCAAATCTGGATTTCTTTCTACCTAACTCGGGTGCTCTTAATGATGAACATGGCAAACAATTTCATCAATGTTTCTTGTACAGCACAATGGTACTGAGACAAATGGAACTCCAACATGCTTCCTGATTTTTATTGGTTCTTAATCAAAACAACCAGCAATGTCAGATATAAGCAGACTTTTTAAAATGTAAATATAAAATGTAATTTTATTTAATAAATTATATAAAATATAATTTTAAAAGGTAAATATTAAAATGTAAATAAATTTGTATGAGGGGAGGGTCTGAAAAGTTCTGATAAACACCTAGAACAAAAATGATATTAAAGTAACTGATATAATGATATTAAATGATATTAAAGTAACTGATGAATATTAAAGTAACTGATCTGTTGTGGGTGCTACGACCATGAATGAGTTCAAGGCAAGATATGATAGATACTGTGTGAATGTTGAATAGTTGTTGCAGACATGATGTTAGGGCCTCCCTCGATGAGTCTGTCGACTCCTTGGAGTTTCCCGGAACAATAATAATAATAACCACAAGAAAGAACATCTCAAAACCCTTCCATGTTTTATCAAATTGTAATAATTTTATAAAAAGACATGTCAGAGGTTTGAAGAAATTCAAAGATACACAGGATTGGGCTATCATTAAGTTTTTTGTGCTGCAAGAAAACTTCGAAACCGAGATTCACCAAACTTTGTGCAAGACTTTAGGGTTTAGGGAGACTGTGCCCCAGCATATCCAACAGTTGCCAGATAGGTGGCCAGCTTTAAAACTGGGCACCCTGAAACAACAGATGCCCCCCCCCCCAGGTCAGGAAGACCTTCCACAGTGATCACACCTGAAAACATCAATGCAGTGTATGCCATGATCCTGGATGATAGACAAATACCAGCCAAAAATATTGCAAAGACTCTGGGGATATCCAGGCAACGAGTTGGGGACATTATCCACCAACATCTGGACATGCAGAAGCTCTCAGCGAAGTGGGTCCCCAAATGTTTGAATGTCGACCAAAAGAGAAAACATGTGCTGCTATCTCAAGGGATTTTGGTTCATTTTGAGAAATCAGGTGCAAATTTTTTGGCTCCTATTGTGACTGTCAATGAAACATGGTTTCATCACTATAACCCAGAGACCAAACAACAGTCAATGGATTGAAGACACAAAAGTTCTCCATAGCCAAAGAAGTTCTGAACCCAAAAGTCAGCAGGGAAAGTTCTTGCCATTGTCTTGATATATGGATGGTGTAATCCTTACCAAGTACCTCAAAAAAACAGTGAAGCTGTTAACAGCAGCAGTTTATTCAACAGCTCTGAAGGAGGTACTGAAGGAAAAACAGAATGGGAAATTGAGCAGAGGCATGTTGCTTTTGCAGGACAATGCACCTGCTCACACTGCTCATGAAACTCAGACAATATACAACTTGGGCTTCCAATGTCTGCCTCACCCATCCTATTTGCAGACTACTAGCCCCATCTGACTATTTCCTATTCCCAAATTTAAAGAAACACTTTTACCACAGAAAGAAACAAAATTTACCACAGATGATGAAGTCATATCTGCAGCTGAGGACTGGTATGTGCAACAAAGGGAAGGACTTTTATCTCAGAGGATTGCAAATGATGCAGCAGCATTGTAACAAGTGCATAATATAACACTTGGTGGGGAATATGTAAAATAATGTGCAAGTTACATGGTTCTACTTCAATTCCTTCATAGTGATTATCACAACTTTTCAGCACACCTTCGTATACACATACGGTACACGTAAGTCAATGTACCAATATGATTCCAGAAACTGAAGGGTGATTGGGAAATTTTAAGCTTATATCTGAATTCAGAATGCCAAAACTAACTGGACTCTACTTTTATCCAAGGCAAAATAAAAAATTTAATTTGTTGCTCACTGTGATATTATACTTAATGATTCATCAACTATATGTGCAATATCATCAAAAGTTAATGAAAACTCCATTTAACAAGCTATTTTATATCTCAATCAGGTCAACTATCATCCTAGGAATAACATGACTCATTAATCACTAATAAAATGAAAGTTGTTTGTTGGGGGCACAAAACTGGTAAGAGTAATAGTCTATGAAAAATATATAGAAATACTCAGGATGACAAATAGGCTGATTGATAGCAGAAAATATTCCTAATACTCATTGCAAGAGCCCAATACTAACCATTATTTACATAATGGTTATTATCATACCACTGTGCCTTAAACTCATTTTGCTCATTCATTATTTCGACATGCAAAAGATCAGTCTTCACATCCTTGCTAATCATTTCTAAAGTGAACCATTCTCTCTCTCTCTCTACTGAAAAAGTTCTTTTGTAATTTATCTTATAAAATACCCTTTGTAACTCATATTTCTATCATACCCCCTCTTTTCTGACCCTCCTCTGAAACCACTTCTCATTAAAGTCCTCATCCTCATGAAACCCAAGCAACTTAATTTGTCTTAGAAAGAGAGACATGAACATCAATGTTGAAAAATATGCTTATCATGTTTTTCAACATTCAGGTGATCATCTGTGCCCTTTTGTTCACTTTCACGACATATCTCCTAAACTCTTGCATCTTCAATTTTTTTTTTCCAGTACAGTCCGGTCAATGAAATACATTGCTTGTAATTTGCTCAATCCAAAATACATAACATAACAACCATTATCCTTTGCCCATAATGCCAGTCTCTTTAAACACTCTTGCAGGACCTTTACAACTGCCTTCCAGAGTTAAACATCATTCTGTACATTCTCCAATATCATGAATGCACAAATTAAATAGCTGTATCAATCAAGCCAGCCCTCTTCACACTATTACCTTTCATCTTACCTCTTCATATTCATCCCATTTGTTCAAATTTAATAGATTTTCATGCAATATCTTGTCAAACAGATTCTCAAAATCCAGCAATATTATGATGTAACGATTTCCTTATCCAATTCAAATATACTTTATTATAGAAAATAAGTGAATTATTAATTGCTACCAATTATCTTCCCCTATACACACACGCCACCTTAACACACAATTCCTGAGTAGTGAATGTTCTATAATTTGCTACTTAATCTACAGAGTACTCTTTGCTTGAACCATCCAGTTGACTCAAAATTTATGTCATATCTGATATCTCATATTACCTGATATAAGATATCAGGTACAGATCTCAAAAGATGCACATAAAAGCAGCCTATAAAAAGGCTAAAAAAAATAGTAAATCAGCATATGAGTATAGTGTAAAGTATCCAATAAGGAACTATATTAAGCATTCTAATAATATCTACAAATTAGCTTACATTTCATTGTTGATTGCTAACTTATTGGATCAAAGTTTGCAGCTATTTTTTTTTTCATGTTTCCAGTATTTATTATTTTAATTTCATTATTAATTAAGGGGAGAGGACTAATTAGTGCACATAAATTATTCTGTAATCAGTTGCCTAATTAATTTTCAGGCCATTTAGTTTCTATTGCCATCCAAATATTAACCTATGCATGAGATCACAAGGAATTCTTGTCTCTAGGAGAATAATTCATTAAGTTAGTATTCTTCTTATATGTAATATAAACAGCGAATTTAACATACTGACTCTGGTAATTCCTGATGGTGACCAGTGTAGATGAGAAAACAGTGTATATTTATTATTCAAATTATACTTGTTCTTATACAAATTGCTAATCCCCAAAATTACTAGAATTATGTCTTTTCCATGCTTAACGTCATTCATGTGGATGGTAAAAATATATTATTCTCAGTTTTATTAAAAATATAAAATTAGTAAACTAATCTTTGAAAATAAAAAAAAAAAGTCATTCAGTGAATATTAACACATCAGGTTTAAATATGCAGAGAGCAATTTTAAAATTCCCCAAATAAATTGGTTTTCTTTATCTGTAATGTAGCATCTCGATTATCACATATAATCAATTTCATAAGCCATGAGCAAGTTTCAAAACTCAGATTGTAATGGGTTTCCATATTACAGCAAGCTGAATGCAGAAATAGCATACCTAAAATAGTCTTTATATACTAGCTGCCCATAACAGCTTGTGATATCTATTTTACAAGATTTATTTAAAATTTTGCAAATTTAAATGAAAAGGGAAAAATAATCTGCCTAACTTTTCGAAATACATGAAAATACATACTTTAAGAATCATGCATTTCTGGAGATTTAAGCTGTTGCTATGTATATTATTATTATTATAAAAAAAAAAAAAAAACTATCATTCTAAGGAATAATTTTTTTTTCACAGTGGTGTTCTGTGACAAGAAAAAAACATGCTAGATGAACAAAATCTATTTCCTGAGCACTGAGAATGATAAATACTGAACAGCTCACTCATTATGGTGAATACCCTTATTAATGATGTCAACAAGAAAGTCCAAAATTTAAATTACTTCATTTCTCTTGAAAAAGAAAAAAAAAATTTAATATGCCAACAAAGCATTTACAAAAGAAAATTAATTTTGTTTAAATCGACTTATGAAAAATTAATAATATGATTTCCAATAACACAGTCAATTTGGGGTGGGGGGGTGTAGACAAACGGTTATTAAATTAACACTTTAATGAAATCACTTACTTGTGCCATTTGCATTTCTTGAAAGAATACGATTTCCCATGCACCCAGCTGGTCCTGTACTTGATGGTGGTCCAGAATGAGTAGAGCCATGTCCAGGACCAGGGCCTGGCCCAGTTCCAGATCCAGATTCTGATGTGACAGGCACTGAACAATGATTCATGTATTCTCGAACTTGTTGCTCCATTGGAATGATAGTGACATGTGGTTCGAGCTGGTTAGAAAGAGATTAAATACAATCCACTGAAATGCTTTAATGAAATAAATAAAATAAAATAAGTTGCTCCAGAAAGAGAGACAGATCATTTGTTTGAAGCACAGTTTATCAACTTAGTCATTCAACAAGTTCTTAACCTTGGGGGTGCTACAATAGGGGCCTATTCTGGAAAGTTACCAAATTTAATAATGGCAGATATATCAAAATATATATAGTTTTAGTAACCTTACAAAGGCTGGATATTTTTATCTGATAATATTAGTTATAAAATTAAAATTTAAACTTCTTATAATTTTGAGTAAAATCACAGAATTATAGTGCTGTGAAAATTCCTTGAGTCACCACATTGGTGTCAAAGGGTTAACATATCCAGTTATGATATCACAGATGGATAGTGAGAAAAGGAAGGAGAGAAGGATGACAAGGAGGGAGGAGCAATCAGCTGGCCTTAAAGGACATCAACAGTACATTGGCTGCACTTTCTGGCGCAATCCATTCCCTACTTCTGGGTATGTATGCAAGATCAGCTGAAAGGGGCTGTACAATAAATCAATGTCATTGTTATAAAAACTAGTCTGATAGGTTCACAAATATATATATATATTGATACATTGTGGACCATGAATAAAAAATGTTTATAACAAGAACAATATTCAAAGATTTAACTTTATATGCATGTTTAGTCATGTCTAGGACACAGGTAGACGTCCCCGTGTAGCAACAGACATTCAGCCGCACTCGCCGCTGATTTCAGTAGAAGGCATACATACCACTGGTGGCGCCAGCGTAGCCCGGAGATTGCTAGCCTTGACGAGATGCGAGCAATTAGCATCTTTTTAGCATTTAAGATCATTATAAATTAAAATGCGGAGTTAAACCTATCACAAAGAAGCCTCATTATTTGCCATTAATATTATTATTCTTAAGTCTTGTTAAAATTTGGTTCGGCTCGATTTTTTTTTTTTTCCTTAGTTGGGTAAACTGATTACAACTCATTAAAATTGAAAGTTAAATATTAATTATGCAAACAGTTTAATTTTACAATTTTATTAATTATTGTAATTACTTTTCTTGATGATGATGAACTATTTTAACACAAGTTGGAGGAATTAAAACCACATGTACACCGTTTCGAAATGGCTTCTGATTTGAGTAGTTATAGGTCATACCTATAATTATTATAAATTAACTTAACTAGCATAATATTTTTCGTTAAAATAATTTTTTTGTTTAAAATATTTAAAAATTTCTTCTAGCAGATGTATTTTAAAGTGTACCATATTTAATATCTTACCAGACTAATCGGAAGTCCACTTAAGTCATGCTGTTGTAATTCTCTTTGTGTTATTTGATTTTTCCATCTTTTTTCTTGAAAATTACCAGTTTCTCTTTATGCTGAGCCTAATATACACTGTAGAGGAAAAAAGGAAGAACAGAGATATGATAAAAATTTTTTTCATTAGCCTTTTATAACTCCTGGAAGGTGTTTGTAAACAGTAAATTGCAAGTTATGCATAATTATTTCAGTGGCAAAAGCAATTAACCTATGAAATTTGTAATGAATAACAGGAAACCAAGCTACTAACATGATTCCAGATGGCAATATTAACGATCTTTGTATGCTTTTTATGTTGTGTTCCTGTCACTAAATTCATATAAATTAAATTTTAAATTCATAATGGTTATTTTAATTATCAAAATTTATCCATAACCTAAATGTCCAAGTGTAACTGTATTGTATGTGAAAACATAAAACAATGATTAAAAAAAATAAAAATCAGAAACATGTACTATATGAGACGTCTGGACAACAGATAAAGCCATATTATAAAGTTTGTGATCAGAAAGTAACCGTACATCTATTTTTCTGCTAATGATGATCAGCAGCAAAATAGACTAGATTCAACTTCCTGTTTGGAAAAATCTAAGGAGAATGACAACTACTTCCTTGGAAGTGAAAAAAAAAAAAAATAATAATATATATATATATATATATATATATATATATATATATATTCCTGTGGAAACTATTATTGTTATTATTAAACAGACACCCTACAGTACAATTACGGTATATGAACATTTAAAAATGATCTCCTCTTGCTTTTCGGTCTATAAATATAAAAATCCAGATATGTCAAATAACTATCAAAATTAAGATGAACATTAATCAGAAAAGATAAAATGGTAGTGATTCCATTGTATAAAACCCATTCTGATCAAGCTACATCTGGACTACTGTGCTCAAACTTAGTCACTGGGTTTAGGAGCGATGCAGAGGAGGTTGACAAAAATAATTTCAGAATTTCAACATTAGCTATAAGGACAGATTGAAGTCATATAAACTGCAGAGTTTGGCTGATAAGGCAAAGGGGTGATATGACCAACATTTAAGCTCTTGAGATATTTTTGGGATGGATAAGAAAGATTTTTCAGAGAGTGGAAAATAAAGAAGGGGGTAAGAAATAGAGGCCAACCCTGGAAATTTTGCAAGGGAATAGTGAATAAGAAGGTGAGAAGTTTTTTTTTTTTTTTAAACATGGAAAGTGGTGAGTGAGTGGAATGCATTGCCTGAGTATGTTGTGAATGCTAAGAGTGTGAATGAATTTAAGCTTCAGTAAGATAGATATGTTTAGGTAGGAAAGATTGTCCATAAGTCTGTGGACTTTTGTAATATATGTATATTTATTTCATCATCATATATGATGTACACTTCTTATATAATGTATGTAACTGTTAATGGTATACATCTCTCTCTCAATGAGTCTGACTCCAGGAGAGTTAATGTAATAAAAATAATGATAAAATGATTAACAAAATGTATATGTATAATAATCAGTATGTGTAATAATATCAAGTGCTCCAGAAATCAGATGTTTAAAGATAATAGTTTAAAAATATAGGATTTATTAGCATTATTGGTTATATCCTTTACATTTGCAATAAAAGGATAAGGAATCTTTTCTTTCTTTTTTGTTATTTTCATAAATTAGGTATTTGAGACTAAAAAGTGATAACTTTAGCTTTGTCAATACCTAAAAGAAACACCTGTTATCAGTCCTGCTTTCAAAACAAAAATAATATTACCTCTGGAAAGGAATTACTGAAATATGACCCTCTTAAGTAAGTCTTGTAATTCCTTAAAAAGTGGTAATAATGATAATAACTGAGCAAATCCACTAAATGTATATTTAGGGATGAAGAAATTATTGGTTCCACATTATATGTAGATCCTTTAAAGTTATTGCCAGAATCTGTTATATCCTCATAATAATGAATAAATATATGACATTTATATTAAGAACTTTAAAACTGTGAAATCTGGAAACATATTGATAAGATGGTGAGATCTATCTTATCCTGTTTCAGTTTGTTTATTATCAGATAGTTAATCTGAGAATTAATCTGTTAGAAATGTAATACTTTATAAGGGACATGGTTTTGTGAAGGATAGATTTTGTCTTAGTAACTTATTTTCTATAATAAAGTAATGGTGGAGTTATATAAAGGAAATCCTTACTCGGCGATACTGCTGGACTTTGCATAAGCATTTGACAGTATTCCACATTGAACTCTGTTGCATAAATTGGAGCAAATGGGAATGGATCCAAAGCTGGTAATTTGGATTAGAGGGATGAAGATATTATTATTATTATTATTTCGGGCAACTCCAAGGAGTCAACAGACTCATCGAGGGAGGACCTAACATCATGTCAAGAACAACTATTCGACATTCACACAGTATCTATCATACCTCGCCTTGAACTCATTCACGGTCATAGCACCCAAAACAGACTCTGGCAGCTTATTCCACTCATTTACCACTCTCCAAGTAAAAAACCTAGCTCTAACACCCTTGTTAACCACATTCTTGCCCAGCTTCCATGTATAGCCCCTAGTCCTCCCACCACCAGTCCTATTCTCAAAAATATCTTCTGGATTAATCTTATAGAAACCCTTCAGTAATTTGAATGTCTCAATCATATCACCCCTCTTCTGCCTATCAACCAATTTTTGCAACCCACAAATCTTCAATCTGTTCTCATAAGGTTCATTCCACAGACCTGCCACCATCTTGGTCGCTCGTCTCTGGATCCTCTCCACCTCCTCCCCATCAAGAAGAAACCCTGGCGCCCATATATGGGCACAGTAGTCCAGATGGGGTCTTATAAGGGCTCAATATAGAGGAACAATAACTTGTTTGTCTCTGCTTGTTAAAGTATTTTTCAGTAACCAAGTGATTTGATGAGCTGATTTAGCCACTTTTGCAGTGTGCCTCCCTACACTTCAACTCCCTATCCACCAACACTCCCAAGTCCCTGGTCTCATCAATCTCCTGGAGTATGGTTCCACCAATGTGATATACTGCTGCTAATCTTTTCACTCCAAAATGCATAACCTTACACTTTGCTACATTAAATTGACATCCATTTTCCCTGGCCCAGTCCTCCAAACTATCCAAATCATCCTGCAAAATTTTGACATCCTATGCACTCACAATTGCTCTACCCAACTTTGCATCATCAGCAAACAAGTGAACACTTCCTCTCAGATCCTTTCCTATATTGTTAATGAACAAATTGAAAAGTAGTAGTCCAAGAACAGAACCCTGCAGCACACCACTAGTCACAAGCCGTCTTTTGGACAACACTTCTGAATAAACCACTCTGGTATTTCTCCATCAACCACCCTCCTATCCATCCCCATCTGCTCCAGTTTACTGATTAGAGTTCCATGTGGTATCCTGTCAAAGGCTTTGGCAAGGTCCAGTAGAATCACTATAAACCCATTACCATTATCCAGTTCAGCAGTCACTATGTTATAAAACATGAGCAAGTTACTGAGGCATGATCTACCCTTCACAAAACCATGTTTCCCCCCCCCATACAGTATCCCATTTTCATCTATCCAATCCTGTATTCTTCTCTTGACTAGTTTCTCCAAGACCTTGACAATGATTCCTGATATGCTAATCAGTCGGTAATTTACAACAGTAGTCTTGGAACCTCCTTTATGCAGTGGAACTATTTTCCCCTCTTTCCACCCCCTCGGGACTAACCCAGACCCGAGACTCAGATTAAACAAAATGGTCAAGGGTACTCACAATTCTTTAGCCGCTTCACGTATGACACGAGCTGGTATACCATCCAATCCCACAGATGTACTGACATTGAGGTTTTGCAATAGACTACTCATCTCCACCTCATTCACCACAATTCCCATATAATCTATTGGTTCATTCATTTCTGCAATGTCACCACCTGGATGATATACTCTTGCAAAGTGCTTGCTCAGTAGTTCAACTATATCAACTGATTCAGTTACCTCCCTATCATTGGCATTCTTTAAAATCATTCTGCCATATACATTTTTTCTTTTACTTGCAACATATCAAAAAAAAAAAACTGTTTAGGATTCTCTTTAGGTTGCATGGCCAATGTTCTTTCGTAATCCTTTTTTGCTTTTCTTACCACACTCGTTACCCTTCTGACCTGGGCTTTATACTGTTCATGTGCCTGCCGGTCACCTTTGTCCTTAAATTCCCTCCATAGTTGTTTCTTTTTTTGCAGCTCAAGCTTAATGGTGTTATTCATCCATTTAACTCCTACTTGATTTATTATTCAGGCTCTAGGTATACAGTCAGCTATTGCTTCATGCAAACACTTTTTAACCGCCTCCCATGCACTGTCAACTTCTAGCTCTTGCAGTTGTACATGCCATGGTACTGTACCAATCAATCTCCTAAGCTTGTCATACTTACCAGCCCAATAATTCCACATGTACCCTGTCTTTATTGTAAATTCCACACCTTTAGCCACCTCCCAAGTCAAGCCCCCATGATCACTCTCACCAATTGGTGGCAACGTGGTCATATTCATTACAGCCAAATTCTCAGATGCAATTACCAGGTCAAGCACTCTCTGACCCCTAGTATTTCCATTACATGCTGTTGCAGATAGCTATCCCTTAATAACCGCATAAAATCCAATTCCCTCCTCCCGTGGGTCCTCTCCTCCTTCCAATCAATGCTACCATAGTTGAAATCTCCCATAATAATTACCCTCCTTCCACTCATTTCTTCTATTTGCTTATGCATACTATCACCACCATCAATTCCATCACCTGGTCTATAGCAGCACCCAACTGTATATTTTGTTCTGCTAGTTTCAATCTCACATCAAATAGCCTCAAATGTGCTCTTTTCTCTATCCTGCAGTTCCATTTCTATTCTCCTTGGCTGTTGGCTGTAGCTCATCTGCTATCATCAATAACACACCTCCCCCCCATTTTATTCTCCCTGTCTCTCCTGAACACACCATACCCCCTCACATTCAATCCACTAGCTCTGTCACCTTGGTTGGCACTTGCAGACCAAAAATTCTTCCCTCTTGTTCCTAATACTTCTGGCATTTGTATACATGAATTGCAGAAGCCGACTTGTCCCATCCCTATTTTGATGCCTTATACTAACTATCCCATTCTGATTCACGGTCTTTCCTACTCTCTTGGGCATATTACGCACATTCAAACACTCAACTGTCTCCCTAAAATCTGCATATCTACTCCCCCCCCCTTAATAACTGTAGTTTCCCTGGTTCTGTACATTCACTTCCACTACATTCAAGTCTCCGTACACCAAATCCATTCAAATGTAAACCTACATCAAATGCATATCAAAGTGTTTTATGGAGGAGCTGAGTCCAAGAGAAGGCAGGTGACTAGTGGCATACCTCAGGGCTCGGTACTTAGTCCTCTGTTTAATTTGTACATTAATGATACTGGAAATAATGTGAAAGGAAATATTCACTTGTTTGTTGATGATTGGAAAGAGCGATAGTCAATTCAAATGATGTATATGACTTAAATAGGCTGGCGGTATGGGCTAAGGTAAATGGCTGTCAGTTTAACGTGACTAAGTGTAAAGTGGTGCACTTCGGGAGGATGAGATCACATGCCGTGTACTATATTAATGGAGCTGAACTGAAAGAAGTTGATGAGGCAAGGGACTTTGGGATTATTGTGGACAGAGAACTTAAGTTTAGACGGCATATTGCAAAGTTTACAAGAAATCGCCCGATTTCACGAGTACAGCGACTCTGGGCTTGCAGACCACGCTCTGGATACTCTCCACAGAATAAGATGGAAGAAAGCCACAGTAATACACCGCAGCAAGTTCAAATATGAAAGACTATTCATGGAATCAGCCACAGCCCTTAGGAACATGTCAAACCTCAACAAATTTGGATGCATGAGACTGCCCCAAATTTGGGAAACATTTATCAGAACTTCAGCCCAAAGGCCAAGAACTACCAATATAGCCCCACAGGGGGTACCATCAGGACTTTAGGAAAACGTTAACTTCTTAGCTTCTGTTCTCATTTGCTGTTATGTAGTACTTGTGTGCATGTGTCTTTGTAATAAGTTCCCAAGAAGATGGCAACGTGACGTTTGCCGAAATATCGGAAAGTATATATTAAAGTTTATTTAATTTATATTTCTAGTGTACGCTGTCAATTCCTTAATTATTAGTTATCATGTATAACCAGCGTATAAGCCTCTCAATAAGAACAATTATAATAATAATTTATTAAACTCAGTAATTTTTGTTCCAATAATATGCATTTTACTTTAGCACTGAAATTGTGGTTATCAGCCAGGAAGGTAACTAGTATGAGGACAGTAATCTTATAATTTAAAAACTATGTATAAATAGGTTTCATTTTTGTTATTACATAAACTTTTATTCACAACCACTTTTTTTGCTGTTTGCTTAAAAAATTGGAATTACACTATTCATGATCAATGTGATGCAAGTAATTTTTCTGCAATTTCTTTGGGTTAATAGGAATACATGCTGCTCATAACTATACATAATATGAATAAATGTAAGAAAACAATAAGCATTGATAAGAAAAATAATAATAACAAGAAAAAATCAGCAATTTCTTACCCTGAATTCCATGGATATTGTGTCCATGATTTTATCTGCTCATATTGTTTCTCCAGTTCCTGGCTACATAAGAGTCCATTGTTTTATATCATAATCTGCTGTTGCTGAACTTATTTTTCTGCTTTCTGCAGTGTTAACATTTCAGTTCCTTTGGATGATAGCCTGTTTAAATTAAAGGCCAGTTTTCAGAGAAGTTATGTTACCATTTGCTGCTTTATATATATTTATTATTATTATTATTATTAAACAAGACCTCATGGAGTCAAAGACTCATCTGGGAGGTCCTTTTATTACACACACATCTCATCATACCGTGTCTTAAACACACTCAAACTCCTTGCAGACACCACACTCTCAGGCAAGGCATTCCAATCATTCACAACTCTGCACGAAAAAAACCTGCCTCTCACTCCCCTACTCACACCCTCTTTATATAATTTCCAGGGATGACCTCTGGTTCTCCCCTGATCTCCCACTATTCTCTGTAGAACTTCTCCACCATTGATCTTATAACAACCCCTTACCAACTTGTAGGTCTCTATCATATCTCCCCTCTTCCTTCTCTCCACCAGACTCTGCAAATTATATCTTCTCAATCTTTCCTCATACTCAACATTCCAGAGGTCAGAAACTACCTTAGTCAGTCGCCTTTGGACCCTTTCCAACATCTCTTCATCCTTCTGAAAACCCGGTGACCAAATCTGGGCACAATAGTCCATGTGTGGCCTAATCAAAGCTTTATACAATGGAACAAGAATCTCCCTACTTCTACATGTCAGTGTCCTCTGCATCATTCCCAGAAGTCTTTGTGTTGTCTTCACAATTTTGGCGATGTGTCCCCTAAATTTTAGATCCTTATCCACTATCACCCCCAGATCTCTTATTTCCACTATCACCCCCAGATCTCTTATTTCCTCTACTTCCAACAATATATTCTCACCAAGCATAAATTCTGCATCCCATCTTTGTTTTCCAAATTTTAAAACCTTACATTTTGCAACATTGAACTCGCATCCCCATTTGCTTGCCGAATCACTCAATTTATTCAAGTCTTCTTGCAAGGCCACAACATCTTCATTACTCTTTGTGGTTCATCACAACTTTGCATCATCTGCAAACAACTGAATATCTCCATCAAAATCTTCGCCAAAATCATTAACATACAAGTTAAATAGTAATGGTCCTAAAACAGACCCCTGAGGCACTCCACTAGTGACTTTCCTTTTCCTGGATATCGCACCCCCATACACAACTTGTTGATACCTATCAGATAGCCAGTCTCCAATCCAATGCAATAATCTAATATCCAACCCCATCTGCTCTAGTTTGACTGTCAACTTATCATGAGGTACTCTATCAAAAGCTTTTGCAAAATCCAAGTATATTACTGAGTATCCTTTTCCTCTGTCCAAGGAAGCAGTCACTTTATTGTAATAAGTAAGTAGATTACTAAAATATGACCTCCCTTTAGCAAATCCATGCTGTCCATCAAAGATTATACCACTGTTGTCAACCCAACTCTGGATCCTAGTTCTCACAAGCTTCTCCAGCAACTTAACCACAACACCTGACACAGAGATAGGCCTATAGTTTGATGCTTGAGTTCGATCACCTCCTTTATGAAGTGGCACAATCTTGCCCTCCTTCCACTCTTTAGGAACTTGACCAAGTGCAAGACTCGTATTAAAAAAATATGTCAAGGCAGGTGTCAACTCTCTGGCACATTCCTTCAGAATACGCGGTGATATATTATCAAGTCCCACAGCCTTATTTATATCTAGTTTACTCAACTCCCCAAACACCTCTTGCTCACTTACTGTCAGTCTCTCTCCCCATCATCAACTGCTCTCAATCTCTCCATGAAGTCACGTTCACAA
Organism: Typopeltis vanoorti; assembly: GCF_054136105.1. Taxonomy (NCBI): domain Eukaryota; kingdom Metazoa; phylum Arthropoda; class Arachnida; order Uropygi; family Thelyphonidae; genus Typopeltis; species Typopeltis vanoorti. Next base: position 94,185,846 of record NC_143563.1, on the reverse strand, counting down.
GATTGAAAGATCTTTATGAACTGCTCATTAAGTAACCCCACCACACATTCTGCAACAGCTGTCTTTATACCATTTCCTCCAATCAATGTCATCCTTCCATAATCATTCTTTCTTTTGCTGGCTACATATCGAAAGAACTCCCTAGGATTCTTTTTGGCTTCATTAGCTAACTACTGTTCATACCTCTCTTTAGCTACTCTCACTCAACCAAGTCACCCTCCTTGCCTGGTCTTTGTAGACCTCATGAAATTGGTTACTTCCATTCTCTTATGCTGCCTCCAAAATGTCCTTTGTCTCTGTATCGCATGCTTAATCTCTTTATTCATCCATCTCACACCTACCTTATTTAACCTTCTCACCCATGGAATACATTTAGACATTGCATCTACTAAATAGTTTTTGAAAATCCCCCAAGCTGCATTGATCTCTTTTCCAGCTAACTCCTCATTCCATGCTACACCTGCAAGCTGTCTCCTGAGCTCTTCATAATCACCCCCCTTTTAGTTCCCCATATATCCTTTTTTCACAGGGGTCTTTGCACTGCTGGCAACCACCCAGGTAATCACCTCATGGTCACTTTCACCCATTGGTGGATGATTTGACACCTCATTTATAATTACATCCTCTGATGAGATGACCAAATCCAAGACCCTTAATCCTCGTGTGCCCTCTGTTACATACTGTCTGAGGTAGTTATCCCTCAAAAACTCAAGAAACTCATTTTCTTTACTTCCAGTTGCTATCTCTTCATTCCAGTCTATATTGCCATAATTAAAATCACCCGTAATGATCACCCTTTTCTTATATATATATATATATATATATATATATATATATATAATTTCTAATAGCATACTGTAGTTTTTTTTTGTTTTGTTTTTTTCAAGAGTAGCTTTAAATTTTTATCTTAAGTTACAAAATTATGCATTTTGAAGTGTAATACTGCATATTGCATTAATGGAACTATGCTGCAAAGCAGATCCTTGTTGAGGTATATGCCATATTTTGCCTCTCCTAAATTTAAGAAAATATGTAAAATTAAATGAAGGGTAGGGAAAAACAACTTCAGTCCAATTTGGCCTTCAGGCCATTATTTGCCATTTGTTTTTTTAATTTAAGTACTATTTAAATTAATTATGCTTAATATACATGAATGTACCATATCTGTACCATATTCTCATAAGGTTCATTCTGTGGAATGAACCTTATGAGAATAGGTTGAAGATTTGTGGGTTGCAGAAATTGGACGATAGGCGAAGGAGGGGTGATATGATTGAGACATTCAAATTACTGAAGGGTTTTTATAGGATTGATCCAGAAGATATTTTTGAAAATATGACTGGTGGTGGGAGGACTAGGGGCCATGCATGGAAGCTAGGCAAGAGCGTGGTTGACAAGGGTGTTAGAGCTAGGTTCTTTACTTGGAGAGTGGTAAATGAGTGGAATAAGCTTCCAAAGTCTGTTGTGGGTGCTACGACCGTGAATGAGATCAAGGCAAGGTATGATAGATACTGTGTGAATGTTGAATAGTTGTTCTTGACATGATGTTAGGGCCTCCCTCGATGAGTCTGTCGACTCCTTGGAGTTTCCCGGAACAATAATAATAATAATAATAATATCTATTATTTTTTTATTTTGTTATGCTATGTTTACTTGCATTTTGACAACAAGGAAAATTTAATTACGTTTTTTTCGGAAGTCAAAATCATGGACTGGAGTTGTTTTTCCTCTGCACCCTTGAAATACAAAGAATGGCGCTTTTGAGATAGTTTTGGTAGTTTATGCCCTTCTCCAAACTTGCTTCTTCTAGGCATTGTCTTAGTTGCTTAGTGGATTACAATAGTCCTACTACTACAAAGCAGTAGATGAGATCCAACCCAAAACCACAAATAGTTTTCATTATATCCAGAAATCCAAATAAACCAAGTGCATCCATCCAATCCTTACAAGTGACTAAGAGCCACTGGAAGTCCAACAGAACATATATGCTGGATATGTTCTGCTGGACACACCTATGCTGGATAAGAGACATGTATGCAGTAATATTTTTGAAAGTTGAAAAAGGCATCTGACAGATTTATGCATAACAAGTTTATGTATAAGTTAATCCAGAACGTGTATGTAATAGACTGGCAGGATCAGTTGAAGATTGGTTATCCAACAAGCATCGACAAGTTGCATGTAGTTGGACAGCATCCCTGAAAAAGTAAGATAACCAGCAATGTGCAAAATGGTTCTGTTCTTGAGCCATTACTCCTCAACTTGCTGTGATATTTCATATGTTCAAGTAAGAGTATCACCAGTCATTTACTGGTGATACAAATTTGGAGAAAGTTATGAGAAGCGATGAAGATATCATGTCCCTTCAGGAAGAATTAAACTAGAATTTTAGTTTGCAAGATGAATGTTACTGTTGTTTTAACACTGTTAAGTTGCAAGGTTGTGCACTTTGCAGTGTAATACTGTATATTGTATTACTGTAACTATGCTTCAAAAGGCATCAGATGAAATTGGAGATTGCTAGATAGGCAAAAAAGAGATGATACAATAACACTGTATCATTTCTTTTAAACATTGTATATTTAAATATAACATTGTATTATCTATATTAAGCATTTTATATGGAGGATGGCAAGTAAGTGTAAAATGTGTTGCCAGAAGTTGTAAGGAGTTGATTGAGTTTCAGGCACAATGTGACCAAACGTTGCTTCTCAATCCAAGAAAATACTGCACACTACAGTATTTACTTCTTACCTCCTCCAAAAAAAATCTGCAATGTCTAAGCTTTTCATGTTTTATTTACTTTTTAGGTGCATTTTGTAATGGTGCATAAGTACTTATTAGTTCATTTTGCCCATAGGTCTGAATTTGTCAGATGATCTCATCTTTAAATCTGATCCTCTTTAGTCTCATAATTATACAAAACAATATGAAATTATAACTTCTGTAATAAGTAAACTGAGTCCATAGTATACTGGCCCCAAATGACTGAATTCGATGGCTATGTTAATAATTTCCATCTATATATAATATTGCCTATGCACTGCAATTATTTACAGTTAAACTGTTTTTCAGTTTAATTGCAAATAATGATATCGTATTATAACACTGTAAAGAGCTGTACCATGTTATTAAGCTATTCCCGCCCCCCCCACCACCACCACTAAGGCATTTGTAATTGCCTAATGGGGAGCATTTCAGATCTTGCTAATAATTAAAGGGTTACCTACTTCTGGCAACTGAATCAGTTACATAAACAGAAAATTTTTATTGTATTTACTGGCATAAGTTGATGCCTGGAAAGGAAATGTATTAGTTATTCTCTGAAATCATATGTTTATTACTGTGATCTCATACCAGATGGTTCATTTTTTTTTCTTCAGTAGCTGTTGATGAATAATTTGTCAGTTATATGCACATGTTCATGATTCAGTTCTCAGCACTAGGAATTATTATTATTATTATTATTATTACCCCAAGACCTCATGGAGTCAAAGACTCATCTGGGAGTTCATTTTACCATATATACATCTCATCATACCACGTCTTAAACACACTCAAACTCCTTGCAGACACCACACTCTCAGGCAAGGCATTCCAATCATTCACAACTCTGCACGAAAAAAACCTGCCTCTCATTCCCCTACTCACATCCTCTTTATACAGTTTCCAGGGATGACCTCTGGTTTTCCCCTGATCTCCCACTATTCTCTGTAGAACTTCTCCACCATTGATCTTATAACAACCCCTTACCAACTTGTAGGTCTCTATCATATCTCCCCTCCTCCTCCTGTCCACCAGACTCTGCAAATTACATCTTCTCAATCTTTCCTCATACTCGACATTCCAGAGGTCAGAAACTACCTTAGTCAGTCACCTTTGGACCCTTTCCAACATCTCTTCATCCTTCTGAAAACCTGGTGACCAAATCTGGGCACAATAGTCCATGTGTGGCCTAATCAAAGCCTTATACAACAGAACAAGAATCTCCCTACTTCTACACGTCAGTGTCCTCCCCATCATTCCCAGAAGACTTTGTGTTGTCTTCACAATTTTGGTGATGTGTCCCCTGAATTTTAAATCCTTATCCACTATCACCCCCAGATCTCTTATTTCCTCTACCTCCAACAATATATTCTCACCAAGCATAAATTCTGCATCCCATCTTTGTTTTCCAAATTTTAAAACCTTACATTTTACAACATTGAACTCGCATCCCCATTTCCGTGCCCAATCACTCAATTTATTCACGTCTTCTTTCAAGGCCACAACATCCTCACTACTCTTTATGGTTCGTCCCAACTTTGCATCATCTGCAAACAACTGAATATCTCCATCCAAATCTTCGCCAGTATCATTAATATACAAGTTAAATAGTAATGGCCCTAAAACAGACCCCTGAGGCACTCCACTAGTGACTTTCCTTTTCCTGGATATCGCACCCCATACACAACTTGTTGGTACCTATCAGATAGCCAGTCTCCAATCCAATGCACTAATCTAATATCCAACCCCATCTACTCTAGTTTGACTGTCAACTTATCATGAGGTACTCTATCAAAAGCTTTTGTGAAATCCAAGTATATTACTGTGTATCCTTCTCCTCTGTCCAAGGAAGCAGTCACTTTATTGTAATAAGTAAGTAGATTACTAAAACATGACCTCCCTTTAGCAAATCCATGCTGTCCATCAAAGATTATACCATTGTTGTCAACCCAACTCTGGATCCTAGTTCTCACAAGCTTCTCCAACAACTTAACCACAACACCTGACACAGAGATAGGCCTATAGTTTGATGCTTGAGTTCGATCACCTCCTTTATGAAGCGGCACAATCTTGCCCTCCTTCCACTCTTTAGGAACTTGACCAAGTGCAAGACTCGTATTAAAAAAATATGTATATAATACCATGTTTAACCAAATATGTATTATTTGTATATTTTATGAAAAGTTGCATGATTATATCAGTAGATTTAAGTGTGGACTGCTGTTTATAGTGTATTTTAATTTGAGATGGATTTTCAATTATATTTCATCAAGCGCTCTTGGTAAGTTTTGCAGTTCAAAATATACTCTTCCTAAATCAAAGAAATGCAAGCAGTTAGCAATCTAGGAAATCTCTAATTTAGTCTCCAGGTAGTAGATATCATTCATCACCATGACCTTATTTATTGGAGGCATGAAGTGGCTGTTGACATATTGAATTTTCATATGCATCCTCTCCACACACTTTTTTATGTGAAGTGCAGGCATGTTTACAGCATGCCTTTGAAGGGCTTCATGCTAAACAAAAAAAAAAAAAAAAAAAAAAAAAAAAAAAAAAAAAATCCATGCAAAGGTTGGTCGATTGGTAGAGCCTCTGCTACTAATGGCTCAGTTAAGTAAGTTTGAGCACAGTTAGTAGTTGGAAGGGGTTCAATTTCGATGCTGTTGGCACACTCTCCTGCGATGAGTCTTTGGACTCCCTGGAGGTGTCAAATAATAATAATAAGAAGTAATATCTTCTGCAGTAACTTCACCATCATTCATGATCTTAATTCAAATATAAGTGACATGCAATACCATTAATATTTTCAGACATCACCATCATAGAAAATCTAACTCATCTCTAGTATGTTTTCAAATGAAGGTGAGTTAGCACTTGGCTCATACAAATTCAGTAGGGTTTTTTGCCCCACAAAACACACAACCAGCCAGAAGAGTGAGAAGCACACACCTAGACATAATAGCTTTAAATGCTTTAACTGTAATTTCCAACTCTAATACCTTAATTGCAATGGCACACATACAGACTAATCTATAATCTTCCTATCATAAATTTTGTATAATGGCACTGTTTCACCTTCTTTCACTTTGACCTTTTCCCAGGTCCAAGGAGTGACAAACTCTTTTGCATGTTCCCTCAAAATATGTCGAAACACGTCTTCATTCTCACAGCCTTATTACTCTTCATGATGTTATCCTTGACCACCTGTAACAAAAATGATTTTTATAAATGCTTTTTTAAAGACGATATGCTGTGGTGGATCTTTCAGCAACTTATGACACTGTCTAGTGAGAATATTATCTTATCCTGAAATCCTAGAGACAATCCTGTTTTAATATTCTAAAAACTAGCTAATCTAGTAAATAACGGCTGTCAAATAGATGAATTCAATTATATTCTAACGATTCCAAAAGTCAATTACTCCATAAGCTAAGTAGTGGTCTTCCACAAGGATCTGTGCTAGCTCCATTTCTTTTCAGTCTCTACACTATATCACCCCATGACTGTCACAAAAATTTACGTGTGCAGATGATATTGCAACTCAGGGCACCTTCTTGTAAGTTGCTGTGAATACACTAATAGAGGACTTATCAGAACTTACAACTACTTTAAATAGTTGTATAAAACTTGTTTCAGTTGGTTACAAAGCAAATTATACTTGCCAAGAAATTACATTCTTGTTTAATCCTTAATCCAAGTGTAAGCAACAAACTCTGCATGTGAAGTATCATCACAACTGGATAATACTTGTATATAGAGGCTGTGGACTTCAAATCAAGTAACTCAGTGTCCCATAACGCAAAGCACACTTCCTTTTAGATGTGTATATTGCTAATGCATAGCATAATAATTCCACTGCATCTTTTGCCATGGTGATCTTATTGCCACAACCATTCACCTGATCAAACTTCCATAATTATCCTTCACAGTTGAGCAATTGTCTTGGATTTTCTTTGTCCTGACTAACCAGTCTCCTCACATATTGCACACTTTTTCTTTTCCATACTTGCTACTTTTCTAACTTGCATTTTACCATCTATCTTACAAGGGGGAGGGGGTCTGGAAAGTTCTGATAAACAACTAAAACAAAAATGATATTAAAGCAACTAATATAACCACAAAGAAAGAACATATCTTAAAACCCTTTAACCCCCATGTTTCATCAAATTGTAATAATTTATTATTCTTTTAGGATATATAAGAAGACATAAAATTATTTTTTGTTCTGGGTGTTTATCAGAACTTTCCAGATCCTCCTCATATATCTCCTCCATAATAATTTTTTCATCCCATACTGCTTGCCTTTAACTTCACTGTTAATAATTCACTACTGTTCTGCCTAACTCATGATATACAGTTACATATTGTGGTTGGTATGCCTAAATATAACAAATAAAAAAAATTTTTTTGATGAAGTCTTAATAAATGCAAATGAAAAGGAAGCTTAAAGCTTCTGAAGAAATAGTTGAACCACTGAACGGTCATTCTGCTAGGTCTGTCATCTCAACTGAAATGATATGGTGCTTGATGCAGTAATGAGAACTGATCAAAAACTCAGATGAACAATCTAGAGATATTAGGGAGAGTGTATAAAACATGCCTTTTTTATTGAAACATGAGTTGAGTTATACACAAGAATAAACACAAGTTACCTTTTTTTTTTTTTATGAGACTTCCACTCACAAAAGGTTATATAAACTTACAGTACATCACAGTGAATGGGCTAAGATTTTTTTTCTGATTTATTAATTATATATATGGCATTTAAATTTTTTTTATACATAATCTAGAAATCTCCAATCTAGAGTTAGTCTCTAACTAACACAAACTTTTTCAAGCCTCTTCAGGCCTGCAGTAAGTAGTGGTCTCACACAATGAATAGTAAGGATCATCTCCCACCTAAAAACAATCACAAATATCCATGCCCACAGTGAGATTCAAATCAACAGCTTGTTGTTAGACAGCAGATATGTCGAACCATATGCAAAAGGATTATAATGTACATACAGAATCATGAGTTGCAGTCAACTTACATTGTGTAAAAAAAGTCTTAGTGATGTTAATTAAGGCAATTACACTTTCTTAAAAAAAAAGTCTTGTCAACCTGGTTGGCTGAGTGGTTAGTGTATCCACTCTCCAGCCAAAAGGCTGCAGGTTCAAATCCCGTGGCATGGATGTTTGCAATTGCCTGCGGTGGGCAGTAGATGGCGTTGGTGTAGTTGTGGTTCAGTGTAGTTGATGGATTGAGTTGTGGAGACGGAGAGTTGTAGAGCAGGTGCTTTCCCTCGATGAGTCTTTGGACTCCCTGGAGGTGTCACGTTATAATTATAATAATTTATTCACATTACCTTGCCACAAATAATGGAGAATTATATGGACAAATGATACATTAACATCAAGAAATGTAAGAATATCACTCCAGAAGCAAAAATGGAATAAATGCAGAAGGTACAGAATCATAATAAAAAAGGTATATAATTTAATAAATTATTCCAATACTGAAAGGATTTATAAGTGGACAAAAGTATATATTAAGATAACTTATGGATCTGAAATTTGGGTTAAGATCGGTTTAAATGTCACTTTTTAAAAAAAGCCAGTTTTGGCTAACTTCTCTCTTATTCCATATAAACTACTCAACAAACCATACATATTACTAGTTCTTTATTATCTATTTTCATATTTAATTTGCCATTTTCACTAAAAATGGTGATTAAAATAATTGAAATATTTTACTTGTTCTACATTAATAAAGTTGATGATATTTATCGCATTTCTGCTCATTTTCCATAGTTTGTCTTTTTTTTTTTTGGACAGTTTTCATATCAAATTTGCTACATCAATTATTCACTTTAATTAGTCCAGAAAACTGTACTGGATTTATTTAGGAGTACATCACTGCATCAAGTAGACACATTTTTGAATACCTCTGATTTTGATGTAGTTTAATAATCCTGCTTTCTTTCATAATGCGATCCATGAATAATGGAAATAGCAGTTGAAACCATTATAAAGCTGAAAGCTTTAATGTAAACCTCCTTCAATTCTAACTGCCCACTTACAACTTAAGTATAATAAATATTTTGTAGATTTTACAGGATATTTTAAATAGACTGACAATATGCACAAAGGAGAATGGCTATCAGTTTAACGTGGAAAAGTGTAAGGTTATGCATTTTGTGATGACCAGTTTACTACATCATGGAAAACTGAACTGCAAGAAATTGATGAGGCTAGGAATTTGGGGTGCTGGGGGACTAGGATTTCTTGAAATCCTAGTCTGCCAGGAACCCAAATGAAATGCTCCTTATGTGGATAGGTGGAGGATTTATGGAGTACAGAAATTAGTTGACAGGCAGAAAAGGGGAGATGTGATCAAGACATTTCTTAAAGGTTTTTATAGGATTGATTCAGAGGAATTTTTCAGTGCATGACTAGCAGGGAAGAATTAGGATCATTTAGTCCTAACAACCTTCTTGTTAGCAAGGGTATGAAGACTAGATGTTTTGCTTGGCAAGCAAATGAATAGCATGAGTTGCTAGCATCAGCTGTGTTTTGTTGATGAATTCACAGCAGAGCATGGCATGTATTGTGCATATGTTGGTTAGTACTTGGTGAAATGTTTAGGGACTCATTTGATGGGTCTAAGGACTCTATGGGATGTCTGTGGAATAATAATAAAGTATAAATATATTGTTCTGCATAATGTTTTTTTTTTTTTTTTTTTTACATGTGATTGTAGTATTTTGAGCAGATTTTTCTCTTTTGGCACTATAACATGTTATTTTCCAAATCTACAAAGCCGGCCTGGTTGACCGAGTGGTTAGTGTATCTGCTCTCCAACCGAAAAACTGCAGGCTCGAATCCCACCATGGGCACGGGTGTTTGTGATTGTAGGACACCTATCCTCAGATGATGAGAAGGATGCTAATGATCAAACAGTTTTCTTGAGATGTTTAGGCAGTTGAGTTTGGCAAGTGCAAGAAAAACGATTGTTATGAGATTTTAGCTATGGCAGTATAAATCAGAATGGAGTTTCTAGAATTCTTGAGGGACAAATGCCTTAGGCAACATGTTATAGAAGGAACACAAGGTTCAAGAGTTTTGGATTTGGTCATAGCATCAGAAGAGCTAATTATAACTGAGATGGCATCTCTTCCCCCAGTTGGGGAGAGACCATGTAGTTTTGACTTGGAAGATGAATAGACATGCAGGAGTATCAAAAAGAAGGAAATATATGTGGAATTCTAAGGCGGGTGATTATAATAGTCTTAGATATCATCGTGGGGCAGTTCCATGGAAGGAAGAATTGGAAAGGCGAGATATCATTAGTGCTTAGGAAATTGTGAAGGAATATTTGTTAGCAGCTATAGCAAGCTGTATTCTGCGAGTGAAGAAGAGGACACAATTTGCTATAAAGTGGATGACAAAAAATATCAAACAGGAACTGCAGGTGAAAAAGAGGCCAGTAAGAGGAGAAATGATTGTGGAAGAATGACATGGTGGGATAAAAATGGGAATAGAGTGACTGATGCAGAGGACATAGTGGAGTTGTTCAATGTTTAAGAGTGTGTTTCAAATACTGAGTACTCTGGATGCCAATAAAACTGTGGGACTGGATGGAATTTCACCACAGGTTTTGAGGGAATGTGTGCTGAAGAACTGACAGCTCCCTTGACCTGGCTTTTCAATGATAGTCTTTATGGGAATGGTACTCAAGGAATGGAAGGAAGGTAAGATAGTGCCATTGCATAAGAACAGTAGCAGACTGGAAGTGTCAAATTATAGACCAGTTTGTGTTTCATCAATAGTTAAGATCATGGAGAAATTAGTGAGGGACCATATTGAGGGACATTGGGCAGATGAGGGTAATGTTATCTGTGAGAGTCAACATGGATTTGTTAAGGGGCACTCTTGCTTTACTAACATGATTGCCTATTATAATAATGTGACAAGAGCAGTTGATGAGGGAAAGGAATATACTGCCATTTTCTTGGATTTAGCAAAGGCATTTGACAGGGTACCACATGATAAGCTGATATTTAAGTTGCAGAGCATGGGTTTAGATGTCAGGCTAGTCAACTGGATTCAGAATTGGCTATCTAATAGGTATCAGAGAGTTGTAAATGGTGGGGCAATATCAAGGAGGCAGACCGTTACAAGTGGGGTCCCACAGGGCTCAATACTGAGACCTGTATTGTTTAACCATTATATCAATGACATTGTCAGTGGATTGCAAGGGCAATATTCAGTTGTTTTCAGATGATGTGAAGCTAAGAAGGGTTATTAGTAATAGTGCAGATGTGGCAGCCCTGCAAGAGGATTTGAATAAACTGGACAGATGGGAAAATGAATGGGGATGTTAGTTTAATGCAGGAAAATGTGAAGTCTTGAAGTTTGGGATACATCGATGGGAGGCAGCATACCCTGTTGAAGGAGCTGTACTGGAGGAAGTAGGTGGAGATAAGAGATCTGGGGGGTGATGATGGATGGAAGTCTGAAATTCAGATCCAGAGGACTGCTGCAATACTGAGAAGGACACTAACCTGCAGAGATAAAAGAGTTGTCATTCCATTGTACAAAGCCCTGATCAGACCACACTTGGACTATAATTCTCAAATTTTGTCCTCAGGATTTGAAGGAGATAAATTAACTGTGGAAATGGTACAGAGGCAGACTATCCTATACAATGTTATAACTAACATTGTATAGGATTATACAATGTTAGTCATGAGAAGAATGTGTTAGTTATGACAAGAATAATAAAGAATCTACCTTAACCAATTGTTTCCACACACAGAATGGAGTAAGACAGGGATGCAATCTGTCACCAGACCTGTTCAATCTTATACTGGAAGAAGCAACCAGTAAGGCCCAGAACTAGAATATATGGGAAAAATATAACAAACTTAAAATTTGCAGATGACATTGCATTTCTTGCAAGCACGGAAGAAAATCTACAACAAATTTCTGATAAAAAAATAAAGGAAGAATGTATGAAATTTGGATTAAAATTTAAATTTAGACAAAATAAAAATTATGCAAATAGGAAAAAGAAGCACCAATCTGAAAACTGAAATTGATAGTAAGAATCTAGAGCAGGTAGAAAACTTCACCTACCTTGCAGGAGTTATTGAGTACAATGATGAAATTATAAAAGATATAAACAGATGAATCAGTCAAGCATCCCAAACTTTTGGACGACTTAATAAAGTATGGAAGTCAAGAGACATCAAACAAGTAACAAAAGTAAGAATCTACGAGACAATGGTCCTCCCAATACTTCTCTATGGAAGTGAATGCTGAAATCTCAAAAAAGCTGAAGAGAAAAAATTATTAACTATTGAAATGGGTTGGCTAAGAAGATTACTTGGAGTATCTCTGCTGGATAGACTAAGAAACAAAGACATAAGGAAACGACTAAAACAAGAAATAACAATAATAGACAAAATCCGAAAAAAAGGTGACCAGAATGGGAACAGAAAGATTACCAACTAAAGCCCTGTATACAACGATGGAAGGTAAAAGATCCAAAGGGCAGCCCAAAATTAGATGGATAGACAAAATAAAAGAGAACCTGAAAACTAAATCACAACAAGTGACACCAAACTGGACAGAATTGTTTGGACTCCCCAGGGACAGACATATTCAACAATTGTTGATATGATTGAGATTTTTAAACTGTTGAGAGGTAGTTACAGGATTGACACTGGAGAGTTCTTTTGCATGGTGGAACAGGGGAAAGAAGCGAGGACAATGAGCCATCGCTCGAAGTTATGAAAGAAAGCTGTGAGCAAGAGGGTGAGGAGTGGTTTCCTTGCATAGGGGGGTGGTTGAACCATGAAATACATTGCCTGATAGAGTGGTGAGAGCATGAATGGTCAATGAGTTCAAGAAGTGGTATGATAGACTTTGTGTTTTCTAGGAAGAACCTCCCACGATGAGTTTTGATTCCACGGAGGCCTGAATCATAATAATAATAAAATACAGATTGTTATATTCTCACAATTTCTCTTAAAGGAAATATCTAGTCCTAATATCCTCTATTGCACCAGTTTTTCCCGTTCCCCTCTGAAGTCTTCTTGCCTAGAACATACAGCACTGAAATTATTCCATAATTGTTAGGTTTTAACAGATGAGAGCTATACCCCAGTGCTGTAGCTTCCTTTCCACATATCTGAGAGCTATGTGCTTCTGCCTCCAATACTGACATCTACTTACAACTGCATTCCTCAGGATATTTTCTATCACTGTTCATACCACTGCATCTTTCATTTAATAATTTAGCAAATTAATTATTCCTGAGATATAAGAATATCTTTATGTTGTTGTCATCACCTTTCATTTCTTTTATGGCACTCTTTCCTCCATTTTTAAGTATTTTCACAGCTCTGCAGAACATTTTGTCACCTTCATGACATTTGTCTTCTATATTCTATAACCTTAAGAAGGGCAAACAGCATATAATAAGAAAAGCAAAATCAGATGAGAGGTAATTAGTGGTAAGTAAAAGGAAGAATTATTATAGAGGAATAAGATTAATGAATATTCGTGGTTAGAGGCAACAGAAGCAGAAGAACTAACTGAATTACTTGATGATCATTCTGCAAGAGTACACAATCTAGATGAAAATAGTGTTATGACAAATGTGACAAGAACAGATGCGAGAAAAGAGGTAGATAAACTTAAGTTGCTTAGGATATTATGAAATCTTAATGTGAATGCAGCCATATGAATGGATGGGTTATTAGTGGTGGCATGTGCATTACAAAAATGTGAAAAAGACCTGGCTGGTTAATTTAAGCATCTGACAAGAACCCAAGGGAGTTGAAAAGGACAAAAATAGTTCCATTGTATAAAGTCTTCAGGATAGATGTAGTAAATTATAAGCCCATTAGCATCTCAAGAGTAGTGGTTAAGTATTGCAAATATCAAAAGGAGAATTTAGGAAGAATGGATGACCAGGAATATAATACTATATAGATGACAGAATGGCTTTGTGAATGATGATTCTAATGAGATTTAAGCTTAATAAAGGAAATGACTATGCCACTATTCTGCTGGACTATTCTAAAACAAATGCAAAGCATTTCTTTTAGAATTCTTTAGAATTACATAAACTGAATCTCGTAGACAGGCTTATATGTTGGTTATGCATTATCAAAACACTTAAGGAATTGAACAACGTAGTTAAGAATATAAATTAAATTAAACTTTAATAAATATTTCCGATATTTCAGCAACGTCACGTTGCCATCTTCTAAAGGGACTTACAAAAAAAGCACGTGCACGTAGGCACTACAACACAGTAACTGGGAATGAAGTGATGAAGCTATTGTTCTCCTAAATGTCCTGATGGTGCCCTCTAGCGGGCTAAGTAGGTGTTCTTGGCCGTATGGCTGAAGGTCTGCTGATGTAAGCCTCCCAAATTTGGGGCAGTCGCATACAACCAAATTTGTTGAGGTTTGGAGAATTTCTTAGGGCTGAGGCTGATTCTATAAATAGTCTTTCGAATTTGTATTTGCTACGGTGTATTACTGTAGCTTTCTTCCACCGTATTCTGTGGCGTGTATCCAGAGCATGGTCTGCAAGACCAGAATGGCTGTACTTGTGAAAACGGATGTAGGCCTTGTGTTCAGAAATTCTGATATTCGCTGTCCTGCCTGTTTGGCCAAAGTAAGACAGTTTACAACTGCAAGGGACCTGGTATACATGAGGTAGGTCTAGGGGAAGTGGTTGGTCCTTAGTGGAGCGGATAAGGGATGCCAATTTTCTGTAAGGTCTGTAATAGAGGGTCAGATCATGTTTTTTTAAGATTTTGGTAATCTTTTCCAAGGTGCCTCGGATGTAGAGAATGGTGATGGATTTAGAGTAATCCTTGTTGTGGAAGGGGGGAGGGATCTGTGGTTTGTAGGCTCTAATATTTTTTGGATTTTTTTTGGGGGGGGGGGGGTAGCCATTGGCTGAGAAAGTGTTGAGGATGTGATTTAGTTCAGTGTTTAGGGCCAAGTCGTTTGAACAGATTAGTTTAGCCCTGTTGTATAGTGTTTTCACCACTCCATATTGTTGTGAGGGGGGGATTGTTGGTGAATGTATCTGCCTGTATGGGTGGGTTTTCTGTAAACTGAGAAAACCAAGGTTCCATTAGGCTTGGAGGTGACTAGGAAAGGGAGGCTGTTGTTTTCCTCTTTTTCCAGGGTGAACTTGATTCTGGGGGTGTTGGTTGTTAAAGTGTGTTAAGAAGGAGAGAAGTGTTTCAGAGCCATGCGGCCAAATAGCGAACACATCATCATCAATGTAGCGAAGCTATATGGTTGGTTTTTGTGGGGCAGAGGCTAAGGCTTTTTCTTCAAAGGTCTCCATAAAGAAATTGGCCAAGGACCTTCAGCCCAACGGCCAAGAACACCTACTTAGCCCGCTAGAGGGCACCATCAGGACTTTTAGGAGAACAATAGCTTCATCACTTCATTTCCAGTTACTGTGTTGTAGTGTCTACGTGCACGTGCTTTTTTTGTAAGTCCCTTTAGAAGATGGCAACGTGACGTTGCCGAAATATCGGAAATATTTATTAAAGTTTAATTTAATTTATATTCTTAACTACGTTGTTCAATTCCTTAAGTGTTTTAATAATACATAAACTGAACTAAGTGGGAATGGATATGAAACTAGCAACAGTGGCTGATGGACATACATTCATGATACCATGGATTATCGTGCACAGGTTTGGTCGCTGGGTTTTCATGGTGACGAGGATATAATTATTTTATTATTATTACATGACACCTCCAAGGACTCATCGAGGGAGGGTACCTACTACCAACAAAAAGCGAACCACATCATCTACACCAATGCCACCTACAAGAACAGATTTTCACAGACAATCACAAACCATGGCAGGATTTGAACCTTCTGGCTGGAAAGCGGATACACTAACCACTCGGCCAACCAGGCTGACTAATTGCATCGGCTAGGAATCGAACACAAGCTGCCCGTGTGGCAGGTGAACATTCTGCCACTGGACCACTGATGCGTAGATATATTATTATTATTACTAACATTATTACTAATATTATTATTAACACCTCCAGGGAGTCCAAAGACTCATCGAAGGGAGGGCACCTACTCTACATCTCCACCAACTGCAACTACCTTCATCATCTACACTAACGCCATCTACTGTCAACCACCACCACTAGCATTTTCACAGACATTCACAAATATCCATGCCCACAGCGGGATTCGAACCCGCAGCCTTTTGGCTGGAGAGCAGACACGCTAACCACTCGGCCAACCAGGGCAGCAATTATGTTGGAAAAGGTCCGGAGAAGATTCAGAAAGGTGGTCTTTGGAATGTGGAGTATGAAGACAGATGGAGAGAATGTAAGTTTCAAGGCTTTGTGAATAGGAGGAAGAGGGGGGAATATGTGTAGAATTATAAGGCTGGTGATTATAACAAGCTTAGGAGACAGCTTGGAGCTATAACATGGAATGAGGAGTTGAGCAGTAAGGAAATAATGCTGCATGGGAACTGACAAAGAAATACATAACAGTATCAATGTGTATTCCAAAGACCAAAAGGCTAATAAGGTAGGTGTAAAATAGATGAATGTGGAGCTTAAGCATGAAATCTGGAAAAAGGTACTTTGGAGGAATTACAAGATGAATAATGGTAATAATCAGTTATATGAAGAATATAAAGAACAAGCCAGGAGAATGACTCAGTTAATAAGCAAACAAGTTAGTAAGTAGTAAATAAACAATAAACTGGAAGAAGCAACTAATAAGGCCTTAAACAATGAAGACTCCGGAATCAAAATATATGGGGAAAATGTGACAAATTTAAAATTTACAGACGACATTTCATTACTTGCAAGCACAGAAGAAAATCTACAGCGAATTTCTGATAAAATAAAGGAGGAGTGTATAAAATCTGGATTAAACATAAATATAGACAAAACAAAAATTATGTAAATAGGAAAAAGCAGCACCAATCTGAAAATTGAAATTGATAGTAAGAATCTAGAGCAGGTAGAAAACTTCACCCACCTTGGAGGAGTTATTGAGTACAATGGTGAAATTATAAAAGATATAAACAGACAAATCAGTCAAGCATCCCAAACTTTTGGACGACTTAATAAAATATAGAAGTCAAGAGACATCAAACAAGTAACAAAAGTAAGAATCTATGAAACAATGGTCCTCCCAATACTCCTCTATGGAAGTGAATGCTGGAATCTCAAAAAGGCTGAAGAGAAAAAATTATTAGTTACTGAAATAGGCTGGCTAAGAAGATTACTTGGAGTATCTCTGCTGGATAGACTAAGAATTGAAGACATAAGGAAACGACTAAAACAAGAAATAACAATAATAGACAAAATCCAAGAAAGAAGACTGCGATGGTTTGGCCATGTGACCAGAATGGGAACAGAAAGACTCCATCTAAAGCCCTGAATACAATGATGGAAGGTAAAAGATCCAAAGGATGGCCCAGAATTAGATGGATAGACAAAATAAAAGAGGACCTGAAAACCAAATCACAACAAGCGACACCAAACTGGACAGAATTGTTCGGACTCTCCCGGGACAGACAGAAGTGGAAAGAGTTCATTCAGCCTCATCATCATCCACATAGATGATGGAAGAGAGAGAAGAAGAAATAAACAAAAGTGCAGTATGAGCAGAAATTGGCAAATCAAGTAAAGAAAACCCTAGTGAGTGTTTTTTAGATATGTGCCAAGTAGAAGGAAGAATGATCATGGTAAGATGATATTGATGTATTGAAAGTGGTAGAATGGTAACTGCTACAGAAGATATTGAGGTATTCAGTGATCAATTTATAAGGGTGTTCATGCTGATCAGAGTGGAATCATGAGGAACTTAAATATAGAGGATATAGGAGAGGATGACTTAATTTTGTGTAATCAGGAGGTATTTGAGGAAATAAATAAACTTGATGTCAATAAGGCAATAGGATTTGATGACATATCCCCCACACATCTTAAGGGAATGTTCCAGGGAATTGGCAATAGCATTGACATGCCCTGTTTATTAAGAGTCTTGCAACAGCACAGGTTCCAAGGGAATGGAAGGAGGGTAAAACTGTTCCACTGCATAAAGGTGGTGATAAGGATGTAGCTTCAAATTATAGGCCAATCTGTATATCTGCAGTTGCGGTGAAGTACTGGAGAGATAGAGATTGGTGAGAAATAGGATACAGAAATGGATTGATAACAGCAGTATTCTCTGTGGTTATCAGCATGGGTTTATTAAAAGGAGATCATGTTTCACAAGGTGACAAATACCTTGAATAGAGGAGATCCATATACAGTGGTGTACTTGGATTTTACAAACGCTTTTGATAGACAGCCACATGACAAGTTGGTAAATAAATTGAAACAGATAGGATTGGATAACAGACTTCTGAGTTGGATCAGTGACTGGCTATCAGAAAGTAGTATATGGGGATGTAGTATCCCAAAAGAGGAAGGTCACTAGTGGTGTACTGCAGGAGTAAGTTTTGTGACCATTTTTGTTCAATTTGTATGTTAAACAAAATTGGATGGGTTTAAACAGCAATAAGTAGAAATAAGGAGATTATTTTCTCTCTTTATAAGAGAGAAAATAATCTCTTCACTGCCACATCTGGATGGCTGTGAACAGATATTTGGATTTCTTGAAGATGAAGAAGTAGCAGTGTGAGTCACCAAGATGGTGGCAGCCTGTCGAATGCTTTCTAGATTGCAGGTTTGTATGTAACAAACCTGCAATCTAGAACAAATTGGAATCATGGTAGAAAGAGGAAGTATAGGATCATGCAGAGGAAAAACAAATTTTTCAATGCATGACAAGAAGTAAGAGAAGAGTTATTATTGTTATTATTATTATTTGTGACACCTCCAAGGAGTCCGAAGACTCATCGCAGGAGGACACCTAGTGTACAACTCCGTCTCCACCACTACTGAACCTCTACTACCAAATCAACTACATCAGTGCAATCTACCACCCACCATCACAAATATCGTTTGTCTGTAAATTGCGTGTGTTCTGAAGGGCCGATTTGTCTGTATGCGGGATGAAAAACCCGAGTTTCTGGGAGAAAAAAACCCTGTTACCTCCATATGAGATTGGCTAACTCACCTTCAATTGAAAAAGTCCATATGATGATTCCTCCTGTCACGACGGGAATCGAACTCATGCCTTTTCCAATCGAAAGCACGCACAAAGTACCGTCGTTCTTCCAATTGCGCTACGCAGGCACTTAAAAAAGACCTGCTTTCTACTGGAGCTTCCTAATACCCACACATGCGCTCATTTATGTTCTCAACCAACTTATAATCCCTTTCTTTTTGCATTACAACATCAACCAAATGGGCAATCGATATCCAAATCGTTATCCCTGATAGTTAGATAAGAATGTGGTTTGTACAAGCCCTGACATGTATATATATGTTCATAATTACATGGATGTGAAATGTCCATTGAGGTCAATATACTCTTTGAATATTACAGAAATAATGGATATGAAGCATATATTTCTTATATTATTGTTATTATTATTATCCAAAGCACCTATGGAGTCATACTCATCTAGTAGGTTCTCTTTCGTCACACACACACAGTTCAGTATGAACTGTGTGTGTGTGTGGTGATAAAAACACATTAAGTTCTTATTTTTCTATCCTTGTAAAAAACTTTGCCACATGATTTTTTGGATGAGCTGTGTTGTTCAGACTTTGCCATTAGGTCTTGAAGGTTTGTTTCCTGTTTACAAACTCTTTTCACTTTTATTTTTTAGTAATATTTGTATAATGTGAGGCACTTCACAAAAGCTGATTGATTTTTTTAAGAAAATAAAATTTTGTACATTTTCCTTTTCAACATAATATAATGATGTCAGTATTAAAGAGGTAACTTGCAAGTGGTGTTGTACAGGGATTCAGTTATTAGAGGTGTGGCGAACAAGATGCACAAGGTTTATTTTCCAGGAGATAAAATTAATAGTTATTGAGATGTTGGATATGTGGAGTAAGTGAGCAAAAGAGTTAGTAGTGGTACAAGTTGGAACAAATGACTTGACTGGGAACAAAAGGGAAGATAAGACTGAATAGGAGGTTGTTGAGAAGAAAAGATAATAGTGTGATGGGAAAGATATTCGGTGTGTTGTCCAGATATGACAGTGATGAGTTGAGATGGAGAGCAAAGATTAGGAATGATATGTTAGCAGAAATGTGTTAAGAGAAAGGAGTGCAGTTTCTAAATGTGTGGGATGAGTCTGAAGGATGAATTGAACTGTATAAGAGTGATGGGCTGCATTTGAATGATTTTGGTGAGAATGGAGAGAGGAAGGCTCAGAGAAGTCACATCTAATAAGTGCTATCAGCAAAAGTTATTACAGATCCAGAAATGAACTGTTATGTTTATAAGAATGCCAGAAGTTTAAAGTTTTTTTTCACTTGGTTATTCTATAAATTAAAGATACCAAGAAATTAAATTCTTAGTTTAATCCTTATTCAAATGTAAGCAAACAATGGTTGCATGTGAGGTATCTTTATGACTGGACTACTCGTATATAGAGGCTAATGACTTCACATCAATTGCCTTATTATCCCATAATGCAAAGCATGTAGTGGCCCTTCCCATAATGCATAGCATTACACATGTCTGTAAAGATGTGTGCTTTGCATTATGGGATCCTAAGGCAATTAATGCAAAGTCATTAGCCTCTATATACAAGTAGCCCAGTTGTGAAGATACTTCACATGCAAATATTGTTTGATTTATAATGCTAGAAGTATAAGAAACAAGGGGAATGAAATTGTTGCATTGATTGAATTTGTTCACCCAAAAATTGCTGGAATTAGTGAGACGTAGGTGGATGAGGATGACATCCTAACCAGAATAGAGATGAAAGGGTATGGTGTTTTTTTTTCTAAATATAGAAAAGGTAAAAAGGGAGTGAACTGCTGTTCATGATAGAAAAGAAATTAGGTGGGCATAATGGTAGTAGTTTTGAGGCAGTCAGATGTTGCTATAGACCAAACAGTATGGAGGGTAGTGACGATGAAATGTATAAGCAAATAGAAAATGATCATTGTGGGTGATTTTAGTTATGACAACATAGATTGGGATGACGATATAGCATATGGAAGCAAAGAAAATGAATTTACTGAGTTTTGTGGGAACAACTACCTCAGAATATGTTAACAGAGGGTATGTGAAGATTGAGGATTGTGGATTCAATCACCTCATCACAAAGTCATAAATGAGGTGTCAAATCTCCTTCCAGTTGGTGAAAGGAACCATAAAGTGATTTCCTGAGTGGTTGCCAGCCATTCGAGGACTTCTGCGAGTAAAAGCATAAAACATGTAATACCATAAAAAAATATATATATGGTATTACAAGGTTCGTGATTTTGAAAAGCTCAGGCAGTAGCTTGCAGCAGTGGCATAGAATGAGAAGTTGAGTGGAAAGAAGCTCATTGCTGCTTGGGTGCTATTCAAGAACTATCTAGTGGAGGCAGTGTCTAAATGTATTCAAAGGGATCAAGGTTAAATAAAGCAGGTATGAAATGGATGAATGAAGAGATTATGCATGCAATTCAGAGGAAGAGGAACATAAGATGAATGATAATAATCAGTTCCTTGAGGAGTGCAAAGAACAGGTGACTCAGTTGATAAGGGTAGAAAATGTGTAGTATGAGTAGCAGTTAGCTAATGAAGCAAAAAAACCTAGGGAGTTCTTTTGATATATAGCCAACAGAAGAAAGAATGATTATGGTAGGATGATACTTACTGGATAAAATGGTATAAGGTTGAGATATTAAATAAGCAGTTCATAAAAGGTATTTCATTATTGTGAATGTGACAGCATGCCGTTTGTGAGCAGTGGAAGGGGAGGAGGAGAGAATGACTGAATGTATAAGAGGTATATGTGGAACTGAGTAAACTAAGTAAATAAGGCTGTGAAAAACTTGATATATCACTATGTATTTTGAGGTAATGTGCCAGCTGCATTGACATGCTTGTTTAATATGAGTCTTATACTGGATCAAGTTGCAAAGGAGTGGAAGGAAGACAACACTGGACCACTTCATAAGAGAAATGACAGAATGCAAGCTTCAAATTATAATCCAATCTGTGTGTCATGTGTTGTAGTTAAAGTGTTGGATAAGTTAGTGAGAACCAGGATCCAGAATTGGATGGACAAGGGTGGTATTCCCTTTGACGGACAGCATGGATTTGCTAAAGGGTTTTAGCAAATCATGTTTTTGTAATCTCCTTATTACAATAAGATGAGAGATGCATTAGACAAGGAAGATGGATGGATACACTGTGGTATACTTTGATTATGCAAAGGCTTTTGATAGTTAAATTAGAACAGATGAGGTTGACTATTAGATTAGTGCATCAGATTGGATATCTGATATGTATCAGCAAATTGTGTATGGATGGGAGAGAAGCAAAGAGGAAAGTCACCATAAGGGCCATACCTGTTTAGCCTGTATGTTAATGATATTGGGGAAGATCTGAAATGGAGATTTTTCAGTTGTTTGACGATGCAAAATTGGGAAGAACTATGAGGAGTAGAGCTTTGCAAGAGGACTGGAAGAACAGACTGAGTGAATGAGCACAGGAGTGAGGATGCTAGTTCAATGTTACAAAGTGTAAAGTTTTAAAATTTGGAAAACAAAAATGGGATGTAGAGTTTACATGTGATGGGGTAGAGGTATTGGATAGGGTAGAGGTGGAGTATTGGACGAGGTAGAGGAAATAAGAGATCATGGAAGATGGTGAGAGAGAACAAGAGGTTATCCCTGGAAGCTATATAGGAGGGCATGAGCAAAGGAGTAAGAAGCAAGATTTTTTTTGCATAGAGAGTAGCAAATGATTGAAATGCATTGACTGAGATAATATAATATTCATTTTTACCCAGCTAAAAATTACATAATGGTGATCACCTCATATTTCAAATATCTCCTGGTGTGCTCCTTTAGTCTCCAGTAGTCTAAAAATAACAGATCAGTAAGACTTATTTCATGTGAATTGACTCCAAGCAAATGTATGCACATCTTTGTTGGAGATACGCTGATAAACAGAAATCCAGCCAGTGAATTTACCATTACACTCTGCGAGACCAATATTTCCTATTTTGAAATGTACCCATGTCACTCTGCTTAAAATTGCCTGCTATTCAAGAAGATCCTATTTAGTGCTGAATATTATGCCTTCTTTTTTCCTTATCAATATTGCCAAAATATAATAGTTATTACATAGGAAATTTACACAGGCACATGGAACGTTCAGGGTCAACAGATGGGTACTCTTGATATTGTCTGTAAAGAGATGGAGAGGTATAAAACTGATTTTTATTTCCGTTCAAATAACTAGTGACCTAGTTGTTTATTCAGGAGGTGACTCAAAGCATCACGGGATAGCTGTGATACTGAAGACAGTTCAGACAGGAACCCTTCTTGATTATAATCCCATTAATGAGAGGATACTTTTTATTAGCCTTAAGGCTCATCCTACCAATGTGCCACATCTTAGGGAACTTTAATGCAAATGTGGGAAAGAGTATGAGAGAGGCATGAGTGTGGTATATTTGGTCTGGGTGAACATATCACCTGTTGTGAAGGACTGTTGAAATTTGCCCATGCTAACAGATTAGTTATTACCAATACCTGCTTCCAGAAACACCCAGATAGACCCTATACTTAGGTATCTAGGACACCTGGCTCTCCAACAGTGGAAGACAAGCTTCTCTGATGTGCATACTTGTCCTGGAGCAGACTGTGGTACAGACCATCAGCTAGTAAGAGCCAGCTAGTCAGGCACATCCTACTAGACCAGATGTTGGAGTAATTCCTAGTGAGTTCACAGAAGAAACATTAATTCAGTTAGATGCTTTTTTGGAGACTAGTGAGAACTCACCAGAAATGCTTTGGAAGGGGGTCAAAGTTTTTGGAAGGATACAGCCAAGAAGTATCTCAGCCCATAAGAAGACCAAGAGACCCATGGATATCAGATTCAATGTGGGATTTAATTGAATGAAAGGAGTTACAAAAGCAAAGAGGCACAGGAACTGAAGAATATAAAAGATTACAAAGAGAAGTCAGAATAGTCATTAGTCTGAACAAGGAAAAGTTTTATACTAATAAATGTGAAGAGACACAGTTCCAGATGAGAAGGCACAATTATAAAAGAATGTTCTGTTTAGTTCATGACCTAAAGCACATGTTTGAGCCTAGATGAAAGACAGTAATGGAGCAAACGGAAAAAGTGGAAATCAAAAACAAATGGAAAGAATATACTGTGAGGAACTGCACAACAAGGATAAAGAAAAAAAATTTAGTAGATTACTAAAACATGACTTCACTTTAGCAGGTCTGTGCTGTCCATCAAAGATAATACCACTGTTGTCAATCCAATTCTGGATCCTGATTCTCACCAGCTTTTCCAACACTTTAACCACAACACCTGACACACATATTGGCCTATAATATGATGCTTGAATTCTGTCACCTCTTTTTATGAAATGGTACAATCTTGCCTTCCTTACACTCCTTTGGAACTTAACCCAATGTAACACTCATATTAAACAAACATGTCAAGGCAGATGCCAACTCCCTGGCATATTCCTACAAAATACACAGTGATATATCATCAAGTCCCATTATTAATATCAAGTTTGCTTAATTCTCCATATACTTCTTCCTCACTCACAGTCAGTCTCTCCTCCTCATCCACTGCTCTCAAACTCTCCATGATGTCACAATCACAAGGATGAACGACCTTTACGAACTGCTCATTAAATATTTCAACTATATCCTCTGCAGCAGTTGTCCTTATACCATTTTCTCCATTCTACCATAATCATGCTTTTTTTTTTTTTTTTTTTTGCTAGCTGCATATCAAAAGAACTCTAGGATTGTTTTTGGCTTCCTTAGCTAATTGCTACTCATACTTAACTTTTGCTACCCTTACCAAGTCACTCTCCTTACCTGTTCTTTGTATTCCTCATGGAATTAATTATTACCACTCCTCTTATTACCTCCATAATTTCTTTTTTTCTTTGTATTGCATGCTTAATCCCGTCATTCATCCATTTCACACATACCTTATTACTCTTCTGACCTTTAGAATACATTTAGACATTGCTTCTACTAGATGGTTCTTGAATATCCTAAGCAGCATTGATCTCCTTTCCACCCAACTTCTCATTCTATGCTACAGCTGCAAACTATCTCTTGAGCTTCTCATAATACCCTTTTCTCACGGAACTCCTTACATGGTTGGCAACCCCCTAGGTTATCACTTCATGGTCACTCTTACCAACTGGAGAGAGATTTGACATCTAATTTGTAATAATATACTCTGATGAGATGATCAAATCAAAGACCCTCAATCCTCATGTGCCCTCTTTTAGATACTGCCTAAGGTATTTATCTCTCGAAAACTTAAAAAACTCATTTCCTTTACTTCTGTTTACTATCTCGTCATCCCAATCTATATTGCTATAATTAAAATCATTCCTAATGATCACCCTTTTCCCATTTGCTTGGCTAATTTACATATACATTTCCTGGTCACTGTCCTCCACTTTAGCAGATCTATAGGAACATCCAATGAAGTATTTCATTCTATTCACCTCTATCTCACACCATACTGCCTCAATGCCACTATTTCACACTTGCATCTGCACCTTATATGGCATAACTCTTTTTCTA
Organism: Typopeltis vanoorti; assembly: GCF_054136105.1. Lineage (NCBI taxonomy): Eukaryota > Metazoa > Arthropoda > Arachnida > Uropygi > Thelyphonidae > Typopeltis > Typopeltis vanoorti. Next base: position 94,160,353 of record NC_143563.1, on the reverse strand, counting down.
TCATCAATAACACTCCACTTTCCTTTTTACCTTTTCTATCTTCTGGAAAAACACTATACCCTTTCATCTCTGTTCCTGACAGAATGTCATCCTCATCCAACTATGTCTCTAGAAGGTCCCTTTTGTCATACACACAGCTCATCATACCATGCCTGGAACACATTCAAATTCTCTGCAAACACCATGCTCGCAGGCAATGCATTCCAATTATTCACAACTCACTATGCAAAAAATTTGCTTCTCACTCCCATGCTCACACATGCTGTCCCACTAACTATGTCGTTTTCTGTCAGCTGTGACTCACTAATGTCAATAACTTTTTGCCCGAGATCTAACCAACACCAAAAAATCCTTCCCCTTGTTCCAAATGCTCCTGGCATTAATGTACATGAAGTGTGATAGTCCCTTAGGCCCAGATTTACACTTATATTAACTATACCATGCTGATTTGTTATCTGCAGAATAATACTCAGCATTTTTTGTTCATTATCATACTCACTTGCTTCATTGGTTCCTGCATGCACACACCATCCTAAATAGCTCTAGTTTCTCCAATTTTGCACCTTCAATCTCAATCCATTCAGCAACACTTTTTTACAGACTCGGCACACCAAATCCAATCATGGATGCAAACTATTAGCATAATGTAAGTTCTTCATCAAACTCACCCTCCATATCCATAAACTGCACATCATTCCTCCTGCACAACTTACACATTGACTCTTACATCATTCTCAACTCATCTCTATCATACTGCAGCAACAGACTCACTATCTTTACCCTCTTCCTCTTTTCTTTTGCTACATTTAGTAACTTTTTCATATTCTCCCTTGTACCACACTTGTTTTGTTTCAAGGACTTATTGAAATATAGTAAGGTCAAACAGCTCCTTCACCAAAATTAAATTTCTTTACAATGAATGCTGTTTGGTTCTTCTATTATGAAAAACTTGAAATAGTGAACATAATTAATAACCATGATGGAGAAAAGAGCTACAGAATGATTTTAAACTTAACAAAGAAATGTGCTTCTTTTTGATATTTGTAATTATTTAGAACCAATATTATTAGAATACTTAATTATCATTAAAATTTAAATATACTAGACATGTCTGTAACAAACTATGTATTAAGAAGTAAATATTCTTGGAAATTCAAAAACAACCATTTCTAGCTGCTTATTTCTGTGATGATAAAGATGCTTTTAAAGGTGTAATAAACCTATTTTCTGTTTTAACTTGGTGAACAACAACAACAACAAAAAAAAAAAATATATATATATATATATATATATATATACATACATACATATATATATATACATACACACACACACATATATATATACATACAGAGAAGAGGAAGGGGAAGTTATCAAAAGGACTGAAAAGATCTTCCCTTTTCTATTAAAAAAAGTGTCCCTTATTGTTATTCCTTTTGTCAACACAGGTCAATGTCCAGAGTAGCTTGGGAAAAGCTGATAAAGAAGCAAGATAGCTTTATTTAAAAGCTGTCTGGTAAATTTAAAGTTAAAATTATGTACCATGAAAAGTATTTTATATAAGATGAACTCTTTTACAATTCATTTCATCATAAAATGTATTTAACATGTAAGTTAGAATGGCCGAACTGACATCCAGGAGGCCATATTCTAGTAGTCATTCTGAAAAACAACATAATTAGGTTTATGCTAACACTATAATTAGGCTTAGATATTATATAATAATACTAATATGTTATATAATATAATAATAGTACTACTGACACTCGTAACCATGTTTTTCATCTTTTCGAAAGTTATACAGGGTGTCCACATTGGACTTCCCTAGTTTTAACATGTTAGTACTACTTAAGTGTATGGACCATGGTGTCGAAATCACCTAGTTTTTGTAAAATAAATTCTTATTGAAACTTGTAGAGTCTCTGGAATGTTTTAACAGCCAACACCTTATATTATTTCTGTATTTCAAATTTTTACCGTTCTTTGAAACTAGGGAGGTCCAATGTGGACACCCTGTATTTCTAGCACTTCAGATGATTTTCCTGCAGTTTCTCTTCTGTAATTAGAGATGCTAAAGTATTTCAAAGAATAGTAATAATAAAGTACAGATAATAAAAAAAACCTTAACATACTTTGAAGCTATAGTAAGGTGCAATCCAAAAAAACATTAACAATGAAAAGTCTTTTGACTAAGTCAGTCTTTCCTTAAAATATACACAGTAGGTTATATTCAGAATTTTTGGATTTACATATGTACAATATGTACAAAGTATATGCATAGTCAATTAAAAAAAAGATATCCAAAAATACCTTTTGCTCGTGTATGCATAGTGTTTGTGAGACCAGGTTCTACACTGTCATAATAGCTTACCACCAGCAATAATAACTTAAAATAAACCCTCTCTTACTTTGGGGAAGATGATATCTTTAATACTGAAGACAGTTAAATGTTTTCCTTTAATTTTCTTATCCTCATCCTACTAAATACTATAGAATTTTGATGCTTTACTATGTTATATCAATACAGTCATAACATGTAGTTAGTGCAGTGGTAGTATTCCTGCATCACTCCACTGACAAAGTCAGTGTCTGAACAACAGTTCAGACAAAACTTTTACTAATTTGCAATTGAATGGATTTTGGTTATGGCAGTGAAGTTTCCATTACTTTGATGTATGAAGTAATCTGTAAACATGCACAAGAAGAAAAAAAAAAGAATCTGTTGTATATATAGCAATGTCCTTAAATGCAAAGATATGTTAAATCTAGCACAGAAGCAATGGGATTCATGTAAACAAAGATTTCCATAAAAAATGTGATAAGTAACATGCAAATGTCTTGCATTGAGAGCAGAATACATTATCAAAAAAAAGTCTGTTGGTGCACAAACAATGAATAAGTTTAAGATTTTATATGCCAAAAAAGTTGACAAAAAAAAAAAAAAAAGAAGTTGACAGTTACAGTTCTGAGGAAGTCAGAGTAAAGGAGGCTCTTCCAAAGCACACTGGTAGAAGAAATGAAAGAAAAGGAAAAGAAGTTGGTATGGAGCTTGACAAACCATTGATAAGGCTTTTGATTCTGGAATCAGATAACCAAAAAAATCTAGGAATCAGCTGCAAGAAAAAAAAACAAACAAACAATATGTTCTTGGCTTACATCTCTGTAGAGCATATAAAAGTTTCTTATTTAAATATAAAATTAACATTTTTTGTGTCTTGGCTACTTTTAAATATTATTATTTTTATTATTCGTGACACCTCCAAGGAATCTGAGGACTCATCACAGGAAGACACCTACTATTATACAACTCAACCTACTACTACACTGAACCTCTACTACCAATCATCTCCATCAACGCCATCTCCACCACCACCACAACTAGTATTTTTTTGTCTGTAAATTGCGTGTGTTCTGAAGGGCCGATTTGTCTGTATGCGGAATGAAAAACCGAGTTTCCGGGAGAAAAAACCCTGCTGCCACCATATGAGATCGGCTAACTCGCCTTTGATTGAAAAAGTCCACATAAAGATTCCTCCCGTCACGACGAGAATCGAACTTAGGCCTATTCCAATCAAAGGGCGCAATGTACTGTCGTTCTTCCAATTGCGCTACGGAGGCGCTTAAAAAGGCTAGATGAGTGAAGCAAGAATGCTTTTCATATTCCCCATTATCTATAGAAGAAAATGTATGGATGGGGTGTTATTGAGTTATAAGCTCTGGTCATGGCGAGGTAACGGCAATAGCCGAGCCTCAGTTAAAGCTTCATTGGCATTGCCATCCATTAACCTCTGTCTCTTCCACCCTTAAGCCAAAGTCCAAAATATAATCAACACAAATGGAATCAAGTTAAACACTCCAATTCCAGGATTCAGTAAGTTGTTTTATGTATTTGTTGTATCCTTCCATGTAGTGGAAGGAGGGTAATTATTATGGGCGATTTCAACTATGGTAACATTAATTGGAAGGAGGAGAGGAAACATGGTAAATTTAAAGCTAAAATTATGTACCATGAAAGGTATTTTATATAAGATGAACTCTTTTACAATTCATTTCATCATAAATGTATTTATGATGAAACTATAAATAGGGTCTTGACTTGGGAGGTGGCTAAAGGTGTGGAATTTACAATTAAGACAGAGTACATGTGGAATTATCGGGCTGGTAAGTATGACAAGCTTAGGAGTTTGATTGGATCAGTTCCATGGCATGTAAAACTGCAAGGGCTAGATGTTGATAGTGCATGGGAGGCGGTTAGGAAGCATGACGTAATGAAGCAATGGCTGACTGTTTACCTAGAGTCCGAATAATAAATCAAGTAGGGGTTAAATAGATGAATAACACCATTAAGCTTGAGCTGCAAAAAAAAGAAACAACTATGGAATTTAAGGAGAAAGTTGACCGGCAGGCACATGAACGGTATAAAGTGCAGGCCAGAAGGGTAACGAGTGTGGTAAGAAAAGCAAAAACTGATTATGAAAGAACATTAGCCATGCAGGCCAAAGAGAATCCCAAACAGTTTTTTCGATATGTTGCAAGTAAAAAAAAAAATGTATATGGCAGAATGATTTTAAAGAATGCCGATAGTAGGGAGGTAACCAAATCAGTTGATATAGTTGAATTACTGAGCGAGCACTTTGCAAAAATATATCATCCAGGTGGCGACACTGCAGGAATGAATGAACCAATAGATTATATGAGAATTGTGGTGAATGAAGTAAGGTGAGTAGTATATTACAAAACCTCAATGTCAATACATCTGTGAGGTTGCATGGTATACCAGCGCGTGTCGTACATGAAGCGGCTAAAGAATTATCAGTGCCCTTGACCATTTTGTTTAATTTGAGTCTCGGATCTGGATTAGTCCCGAGGGGGTGGAAAGAGGGGAAAATAGTACCACTGCATAAGGGAGGCTCCAAGACTGCTGTTGCAAATTATCGACCGATCAGCATATCAGGAGTCATTGTCAAGGTTTTGGAGAAAGTAGTCAAGAGAAGAATACAGGAATGGGTAGATGATAATGGGATACTGTATGGGGGACAACATGGTTTTGTGAAGGGTAGATCATGCCTCACTAACTTGCTCACATTTTATAAAACAGTGATGGCTGAGCTGGATAAGGGTAATGGGTTTACAGTCATACTGCTGGACCTTGCTAAGGCTTTTGACAGGATACCACATGGAATTCTAATCAGTAAACTGCAGCATATGGGGATGGATATAGGGTTGGTGAGATGGATAGGAGGGTGGTTGATGGAGAGATATCAGAGACTGTTTTATTCAGGAGTAGAGTCCAAAAAACGGCTTGTGACTAGTGGTGTGCTGCAGGGTTCTGTTCTTGGACCACTACTTTTCAATTTGTTCATTAACGATACAGAAAAGGATCTGAGAGGAAGTGTTCACTTGTTTGCTGATGATGCAAAGTTGGGTAGAGCAATAGTGAGTGCACAGGATGTCAAAATTTTGCAAGATGATTTGGATAGTTTGGAGGACTGGGCTAAGGAAAATGGATGTCGATTTAATGTGGCAAAGTGTAAGGTTATGCATTTTGGGGTGAAAAGATTAGCAGCAATATATCACATTGGTGGAACAGTACTCCAGGAGATTGATGAGACCAGGGAATTGGGAGTGTTGGTGAATATGGAGTTGAAGTTTAGGGGGCACATCGCAAAAGTGGCTAAATCAGCTCATCAAATCACTTGGTTGCCTGAAAAATACTTTAACAAGCAGAGACAAACAAGTTATTGTTCCTCTGTATCGAGCCTTGATAAGACCCCATCTAGACTACTGTGCCCAGATATTTGCACCAGGGTTTCTTCTTGATGGGGAGGAGGTGGAGAGGATCCAGAGACGAGTGACCAAGATGGTGGCAGGTCTGTGGAATGAATCTTATGAGAATAGATTGAAGATTTGTGGGTTGCAAAAATTGGTTGATAGGCGGAAGAGGGGTGATATGATTGAGACATTCAAATTACTGAAGGGTTTCTATAAGATTAATTCAGAGGATATTTTTGAGAATAGGACTGGTGGTGGGAGGACTAGGGGCCATACATGGAAGCTGGGAAAGAATGTAGTTAGCAAGGGTATTAGAGCTATGTTTTTTGCTTGGAGAGTGGTGAATGAGTGGAATAAGCTGCCAGAGTCTGTTGTGGGTGTTATGACTGTGGATGAGTTCAAGGCGAGGTATGATAGATACTGTGTGAATATCAAATAGTTGTTCTTGACATGATGTTAGGGCCTCCCTCGATGAGTCTGTCGACTCCTTGGAGTTACCCGAAATCATCATCATCATGCATATCAAGGATTTAGGCCTAGCATGGCCTGTTCCGGCCTTAGAAGTTATCGTTGAATCGTTTAAGAGAATGTCCTGGTTTTCTTTTTCCTAATGGCTTGTACTTTAAGGCTTGTTTTGGTAATCTTTCTGTTTTCATTCTTTGAACGTGTTCCATCCATTTATGTTTATATTTTTTAATTTTTTCTATTACTGGTTCTTGGTTTAATTCTTTCATAATTTAATAATAATAATAATAATAATAACAATAATTTTTTATACATTTACTACAGATGTATGTTATTGTTATTATTAGACACTTCCAGAGAGTCCATAGACTCATCGAGGGAGGGCACCTGCTCTACAACTCTGTCTCTGCCAACTCAATCCACCAACTGATGGTAACTACACCAATGCCATTTACTGCTGACCACCGCCACTAGTATTTCCACAGACAATCACAAACATCCATGCCCACGACGGGATTCAAACCCAACCCGCAGCCTTTTGGCTGGAGAGCAGATATGTTAACTACTAATGCATCCATAATGTCAGATCTACGCTAACCACCGTGTGGTTAGCGTAGATCTGACATTATTATTATGTGACACCTCCAGAGAGTCCAAAGACTCATCGAGGGAGAATATGCCAACACCATTGAACGATGCGCTCAAATCTGCTTAACTTTTTGCGAGCCATTAGTAGCAGAGGCTCTACCAATCGCCCAACCTTCGCTGGCTAATGAATATTAATTTTTAAGAATATTTATTTTATTTCTCCTTTTCACTGGATAGCATTAAAAAAAATAGTTTATCTCAGTAGAGATGGACATCAGCCAGATCAATAATGATTTTACATTTGGCATTATGTATACAAAGTCAGAAAATCACAACAATTTTCCTGCAAAATGAATCAATATATAAATAAATGAACATTGCAACTGCAGTTATATGTCATTAAATAAGTACCATGTTTCGTCTCTAAATGTGGGATTAGACTGTTTTACATAGTAGTAAATGAACAAAATGAAATAACAACCAATGTATTTGCAGGTGGCTAGAGAACACTTTCAGACATAAAACAACAGTCACATGATGATGATCACATTCCACAAGTACTACCTTAAACCACCTAACCGGCCATTATGGATAAAGTACACATCCTCGTACACTTCATATTCATCGTATATTTCTTTTAAATACATTATTTTAATGTCCAACAGCATTAATGGTGAATCTAAGACCTATTAATGTAAGGTATATGTATCCAAAATCCAGTCCATTTTTTAATAAAAATTATAAATAAAATAATAAAATAGAAATTAGTAAACACTAAACTAGCTATATATATAAAACAGTGTTCTAACCAATTTTTACGTATGGATCTAAGAGTTATGAAAAAATTAAGGGAGTGGGGAGATGGCATTGATGACAGAATAGAATCATTAAAAATTAAGATATCAGGAAGGGACCTGATATCCAGCCAGCCTGATATTGTTAGCATTCAGGAGTGTGTGTGTGTGTGTGTGTGTGTGAGCAGAGCTAACCTCAGGTGGTATGGTTCACTTAAAACAGAATGAAAGAGACAATTAGCAAAACAAGTGTTTGTTTGTTTTTTGCCAGGAGAGCAGAAAAAAATACCCAGAGGAAGACCAAAATCTAGACGAATCAATATAGTAAGAAGTGTCTTACTAGATCAAAAGCTAAGATCTGACATTACTGGAGTCATGACAGATAACAGATTAATTTTGGGGAAAATTGTTGATTTGAAGTTAGTAATCATGCAAACTTTTTGTGTAGTACTGACTTAATATCCTTGTATACCCCCTGAGGGCACATTTGACATGAAGCTACTGACTTCATCGTCTGGCTGTTAGTAATATTATCACTCCTCTTGATTGTGTGTGTGTGTGTAAAGGCAGAAACCATTCTAAGTAGTCACCCTCCCCATAATGCATGGCAATGTTGACCACTTGGACAACCACGCCAGCCAGCCTGGTTGGCCAAGTGGTTAGCATATCTGCTCTCCAGCCAAAAGGCTGTAGGTTTGAATCCCACTTTGGGCATGGATGTTTGTGATTGTCTGTGAAAATACTAGTGGTGGTGGTAGTGGGCGGTAGATGATGTTGGTGTAGATAATGATGGTAGTTGCGGTTCATTGTAGTTGGTGGATTGAGTGGTGGAGACAGAGTTGTAGACTACTCACTGAACCTTATATACAATTTGAATTATTTTGTATTTGCATCCATATTTTTATGCACCAGAAATAGCTGTTATGAAAATAAAAGCTTTTATATTACCAGGAGAAAGATGGAATTACTGATAATGGTTTATTGAAATCTTTGGACTGAGGAAACAGCTATAGAATGGCAACAGAAGCAACCAGAGTGATATGCAGCTTAACGATGAGGGATCGTTCAGGATCTACTACTGATCGAGGTTGGTGTGTGTGTGTGGAGGGGTCAATAAAAAATTGAAGTTGGGAGGGATGTATTGCAAATGTGGTTAAGAAGTTTGACCAGTAGAGATAAAAAAAAAAAACAGTGATCCCTTATCAGACCATGTCTAGATTATTGTGCTGAGAATTTGAAAGGAATGAGATAACCTTGGTAGCAATATAGTGGTGGAATGGACTGTATAATATACACTGAGAGCATGCCGACTGCAGATTTTGGTGGATAAAAGATGAAGGGATGACATTGAGAGGTAATTATTGCATTTCTCAGTAATCATTCCAGTTCACATTCATGTTTTCCACTTACTGGAAAAACACAAATGTAAGGTTTACTTCAATAATGCTAAAGCAATATTCAGTGAAGATGATGAGTATTTAGATTTATGTGCTGGTTTAAACTCATTATTAGGTTTAATAGCATGAATACAATATTTCCAGAGAAACAATTAAACACAAGTGTAATGGATCCTATATTGGGTGGTTTTTGTCTGTTCTGCAGAATGAAAAACCTTTTTACCTCTGAGACAGGCTAACTCACCTTTGGTTAAAAAGCCTCATAAAAGGTTCCTTACATCCTAGACAGGATTCAATAAGGTATTTCCAATCCAGCAGCATCTTTGATACCAACTTTTTTTTTTTTTTTTTTTTTTTCTTATGTTGCTCCCACCCACAAAAGGTTAGCAGATCTATAGTATTTTTGTATCGTAGGTAGGCCAAGGATTTTTTTTTCTATTTTTATGAATTTTATATATATTTGTATTTTTCATTTATTTTTTATATAGTCCAGAAACACTGCTCTAGAGACCAAACATGGAACTTTTTCAAGCCAGAGGTCCGAAGGCAGAGCAGTGGTCTCATACTAGGCAACAAAATTCATCTTCCATCTAAAGACAATCATAAACAACCATACTCACAGCATGATTTGAACCTGAAGCCTGTTGGGGAGAGCAGGTGCACTCTTAAGACACAAGCAGCAAAATTATAATCATTATTAAAATACTCTGGATAAGAGGTTACTGCAAGTTTTTTTTATTTGTTAGAAACTAAATTACACTTGACAAGAAATTACATTCTTGCTTTTATTGTTTACGCAAGCATGACCAAATAAAAGTCTGCATGTTCAGTAACACCAGGAATTGGTTACTAGTTGTACTTGGGCAGTTTGATGTGAAATCATCTATCTGTTATCATAATTAGGTTTAATGGAACACAAAGAAATAATTAAACAAAAGTTGAATAGTTCCTATATTTCATCTTATCACAGAGGCATCGTTGAGGATCCAATATTAAAATTGTAATTACATATATAAAAATACATAAAACAATAAATGGAAGAAGACTAGAAGTGTAGTCTTATGAGATGCACCCTCTATGGGACCTCTGTTGGCTAGCTTTAATGTTGAGCAGGAAGCCTAAGAATTAAAGTTTCCCAAATCTTGGGAAGTTAAACATATTTATTTAGATTAGGCTGTTTTTCTGAATCTGCTGCTGATTTTAAAACAAACAAAAAACTTTGAATGTATTTGCTGCAGTGAAGTATAATATATATATATTTTTTCAATTCTGTGCAAGATATCTTGAAGGCATAGTCAGCTAGACCTGACTGACTTAGTTGTGGCAGCAGATGTACTTCTTGTGTTCTCCAAGGTAGATGTTGGCAGATATCCCAGGTTGACCATAATATGATAAGTTGCAAGAACAAGGAAACTTGTAAACACCTGAAATGGAGGGGGAGGAAAGGTGATTATAATCAGAAAGTGAACACATTGCTCAGAGACTGCATTACTTATTACACCTCCAATTCTTATTAAAAAAAAAAATTAAAAATACGACATCTTGGTCACCTGAAGTAGTTAAAAAAACTCAAATCTTTTATTCCCCCCACCCTACCTCAGATATATGGACTATCTAAAATGATACTACTGACCCTCACCCTCATTCAGCCAAATACTTAGCTAAATCTTTAACTAATAGCCTTTCTTTTTAAGATACTCTAATCACACATCTGCACTCTTTCTCAGTTCACAGAAAATGTATATTTGTGCACATACATTTACTTGTATGTGCACTAACTTTCCCATCATCCCCTCTCTCAACAAGCTTCTAACCAGGCTTCCAGCTGAACTCTCCATTATTCACCACTGTCCTGTCCAATGTTCTTCCTACAATGCCAAAAAAAGTGTTCCTCCTATCTTCTCACATCCCTTTCAATATACAGATTATAACAATGCTATTACTATTCCCAACATCTGGGACACCTCAAAAAAACAGCTAAAATTTTAAAGAAATAAAATTCTCTGCATGGCGCTTTCGAACCTCCTCTGAAACTGGCTGCACTTATCTGCTCTCTCCTAAGGATCCATTCCCTCTCCTCTATTCCAGGTGTTTACAACATTCCTTGTTCTTTCAACTTATTGTTATGGTCAAACTGATAGATCTGTCACCATAAGTATGGTCAGTGAGATCTAACTGTTCATCACTTGGATACCTTGCACAGAATCAAATCGAAAAAACTACTATGTTTCACCACAGCAAGTACAAACTTTAGAAGCTGGCTTTTAGAATCAGATTTAAAAACCCAATCCACTCTAAATCTTTTCCTGCAATGAATGCATCCATTCCCTCTTTCAAATAATCTTTGAAAGAGGGAATGGATGCACTCATTGCATGGTTGTGTTAAGCTTCCCAAGATTTGAGAAACTAATTCTTAGGCCTGCCCATTTTCAAAGGCTAGCCAACAGCATCCATAAAAGATGCCCCTCAGACTCCAAGCTTCTTATTGTTGTGTGTGTGTTGTATTCCCTGATGCTGTTTCTGTGACAGACAAAATATAGAAACTGTTAAACTAGTGTTCAATTATTTTTGTACTGCATTCATTCCGTTAAACCTAATTATGAGTATAAACTAACTTCTAAGCCTAAATATTCATCTTTCTGTATACAAATAGCTTAGAGGTGATGTTTCTTTATGCAAACTTTTGTTTGCTTATTCTTGGATAAAAAGAATATAATTTCTTGATAAATGTAATTTAGGTAGTAATCATATATCAGATTCATGAAAGAATTAAGCTAAAAGTTGGTAAAATAACTGAAGGGATTACTTGGATGTTGAAACACACATACACACACACACAAGTAGAGATAGGGAAGCTATTGTCCCTCTTTTTAATGGTATGATTCAGCCGCATCTTGATTACTATGCACAGATTTAGTCACCTTGGTTTCTTGAGGATCAAGAGGTGGTGCAGAGGATTCAGAGATGAGACTAAGCATCCTGTTTCTCCCATGTAGGACAAGTTACAGGTATGTGTTAAATCTGGTATACATCTGGATGACCAAGAAGTGTTTATCCTTAGAGGAGCTGAGTAAATGAAAATTTAATTTTGTGGGTGGTTAAAGGCAACTTTAATAATGTAGTTTTATTTTTCCAGATATTTCTTAATGTAATTTTTTTTATATTATTTTTGGCTGTATTGGGAAGAATTCTATTTTTTTCCTGCTGTAGCTGCTTTTTATAAAGTTTTTTTGCTTATTAAATCAAATTCGTTTTTAGTGCCTGCTCATTGGAGTAAATTGTTGAGAATCTATTGTTGAGGATGCTAATGACATTTGTGTTATGCGTGTAGTACTGGACTGTGTACGTATATTAACATCGACAGGTAAGATGTGCGACAAGCCTATCTAGAAAAGTAAGTGTGTTATGGTTTTCAGTTTCAGTGGATCGCTGAATGCCTCTGTGTTGTTTATTTAAGTTGCTTAGGAAGGCGATTCATGTTCGTCATTGTCGGGCCAAATAGTGAATATACTGTCTGTCCAAATATCTGAGAAAAGTTAGGTAGAGGGGGGAAAGCAGTCAGCCCACGGCCGTACCGCCCTTTGATAGATAGAAGTTATTTTTCCTCACGAAATAATCCGAAGTACGTGAGCAAAGGAGTGATCTTGAGCGGAAACTTGTCTTTCGAAAACCGTGTCACTGATTGGGACATTCACGAAAGGGGCAGATACATCAAAACAAGGAAATCTTCGTTGGGAGCATGCCGTTCGTAATTTTGTTTATGAAATGATTTTATTTCTTTATTTAGGAGGGAGAAACTGCATTCCCTCTTGAGGTGTTGACGCTGCTTGCTTGGTTAAGTGATAATTAGGGTTGCTGATTCCTTCAACGATCGACAAGTGTCATGTTATTTTTTATGTATTTTTGTAAGCCGTAAATTCTAAGGTGTGGAAAAAAACGGTGTATCGCAACAGAATCTTAAAAACTTGCTTCAATGATTAAGTACTAAAAATTAATTTGACTTAATAAGCAAACCTTTATAGAAAACAGCTATAGCACTAAAACGATCAGTAGAATTCTTCACAGCAATACATCCAAAAAGTAAAAAAAAAAAAAGAAATACAACAAACAATAGTGAGATGTGTGGTGTGAAGTTTCCTTCTGCAATGAGACCTTGTAGGTGTTGCACAATAAGATCATGGCCATTCCATCCATTAAGAGAATATCCAAAAAAATAGAATATTAAACAATACTTGGAGAAGTCACATAATAATAATAATAATAATACCATGTTAAGGTTACATTTAAACCATCCAAAAAATTAAAAAGCTTACTGAGCTCCTCTTAGGATTTTGTTTCTTTCATCTGCCCACTCAAGTGGGTACCAAATTCAATGCATGCAAAATTCAAACAAGCCTGTGAGAAGCTAATCCATCACCCTAGCAAGAATGATGGTCTAAGAGTCCTATGAATGTGGATAGCCCATCTACAACCCATGTTACATGTGGTGACAATGGTAAATGAGAACCCCAACTACTCCTAAAAGCCACGCAAAATAACCGAATAACAGATACATAAACCAGTGTACCTCATACAAAAAAATGACTCAAAATAACAAAGACCAATAATACTAAACCAGTGTTCCTGAAACACACGCACTCAAAATAACAGGATGCTAGAGAAATAAAGTCCTAGCCAATAACTATTGATGTAGTTCCATCTATATACAGGTTGTATTTATTTACTGATGCATTTTATTTTTTTCTTATTTATTCATTATTTTTTTCTTCCATTCCTCCTCAGAGATCTGGCTAGGGTTTACACCTACAGCTAACCAAAAGAGTAATATAATCTACTGAATCATTATGTAGCTTGTGTTTCCTGCATGTGCATGTATTCCTGATGATCACCTTAATAAAAAATAAAAACAACTCAAAGCATTGAGTAGTTTTAAAAGTAATTACTCTAACACAGTAGCTGTCTCCATAATTTTTTTATATAATGGATTGCATTCCCAATCTACTAGTACTTAGAATTTAATGACATCATATCATGCATTGAAATGATTATATGGATTTCTCACATGAACTTTGCACAGTTCAAACACCTTATGTTTGAAAACACAACTTATTTTTATTACTTGGCCAGTATTAAAGTTCAGCCCTGCAAATCCAAAAATTAACATTTTCTTAAATCTTTTACTTGTTGTAATTTAAATTGCTGGTCATCCTCTTTTTCAATAATTTTAAAAAAAGATACACATTATTCCTCCTTCATTTATGGATAAGTTATGGTAATAAATTGTTTATGACTTATCCAATCACTTTGTCATTACTTCTGGTCCTGCACAGAGTCCCAAGACTGTTAAGAAGCCAGCTACAGCTTTCACTACACCCATCTTAAATTTATAAATTATCGATGCCCCTGCCCAACCTTTCATGAAAAAATTTACTCATTTCCTTACTGTCTAAACTTTCACTTGACCTTTCAATGTTAGAATCTTGTTTTTTACTCACCATATTATCATCCTGTATAAGTAAAATCTGTCTACATGTAAATTACATGGTATGTAATGCATGTTGTATAATATTGCACAACGTGCTTCCCCAAAGAAAGTGTTAAAAGAAGTATACAGTTGTAAGAAGCAAAATGAGTAGTGGGAGAAAAGATTAAAAAAAAAACAACATATAGTAAGTAAGATACTAGCAATGCAAACCAGAGAATAGCTGGGAGATTTTTTTGTTATGTGTTCTATAGGAGAAAAAAAATAGTTATGAAAGGTCGTTTTGTTAGATGAATATAGTGAAAAAAAGAAGAAGTATTTGAAAGCTAGCAAGAATAAACTAGACATTTATAATTTTAAATAATATGAATACAAAATTATAATGTTCAGCTGGATAGTTTAATTGGTTTTGGGTTAAGAAGCCATGCAAGTAATTATTCTATTATGATGGTCAGCACAGGTTTGTTAAAAATGCAATGTTGTTTTAGTAATTAATTTTTAATGTGATGACAACATGCAGAAGAATGGATATTATTCCCACAGAGTTTAAAAAAAAAAAAAAAAAAAAAAAAAAAAAAAAAAAAAAAACTCATCTTAGAAACTCATCCCTATCAAAAGAATAAAATAAAAAACTCATTAAACAGTATCTTAAATTCTATTAACTATTCCTGCACTCACACACTCAGGCAGCACATCTTATTTGGCGACCACTCTCAAGGCACTCTCCAGGGTCCATCCCTGGAAGTTACAAAAAGGGAGTAGTGAGTAAAGTGTTTTTTTTTTTGCATGGAGAATGGTAGGAGCATGGAATGCATTGCCTGAGAGGGTAGTGAATGTGCAGATAGTGGATGAGTTTAAGAAGTGGTATGATAGCCTTTGTGTTGACCTCCCACAATGAGTTACGACTCCATAGAGGTCAGTATATAATAGTAGTAATACTCTTATACAACTTCTAGGGATGGCTTCTTGTTCTGACCCTATCTCCTATGCGAAAAACCTTGTCTGCATTAATCTGGTATAACCCCCACCCCCTCACCAACTTTCATTTGAAGATAACATTCCTTTAATCTGTTCTCATACTGAATGTTTTGCACAGACCTGACACTAACTTAGTCACTCTTCATTTCCAAAACTGGGTGATCAGATCTGTGAGAACAATCCAGATGCAACTGATCAAATTCATGTCAATGGAACTATAATCTATTATACATTAACACAATTCACTGTGCTGTCCTCACAAGTCTCTTGGTGTTGTGAATATTTATCTCCACAAAGCTCCAAGCTTGCATCAACTATTATTACCAAATGTAACCACTCCCCATTCTTAAAAAAAAACCACTAGTTACTTTCCTCCTATGTGATATTGAACTCCCAAACACAACTAGCTGAATCTACCCAGCTCACTAATATATTATCGAACCCTATTTGCCTCAATTTAGATACCAACTTATTGTGAATATTTCTAAGAAATATGGTACAATATTTACAAAAGACAACTGCCACATTGCAAATTAGGATCTAGTCACATGGGGTTGAATAAAGAGAAAAAAACAAGGTAGTAGAAGTAAAAAATGCCTTTGCAATACTCATAACAGGAGTATTTCAAAGTAGGTTTTTGAAAGGATCTCTCTCTTAGTCCACTCTTATTCAACCTCTATGTTAATGATAGTACAAAAAACATTCTGTGAATCCCTCTAACATGGGTAGTGAACTTTAGGCAGATTCAATAGCGGGCCAATCAAAATGCCACCCTCTAGAATCAAAAATGTCAACCTATAATTAATTTGCTATTTTAACCTTGTGTGTGTAGAAGTGAAAAAAATGTTTGCAGATACCATAAGTAGAGAGAAGACTATCAAGAATTCTTCTGAAGATGATATCTTTCAGAAAAATTAACAGACCAAGTTGAGTCGATGATTGCAGTTAAAGTTCGATTCTCGTCGCGACAGGTGGAATCTTTATCTGGATGATTTTCAATCAAAGGCGAGTTAGCCGATCTCATACGAAGGTAGCAGGTTTTTTTCTCCGGGAAACTCGGGTTTTTCATCCTGCATACAGACAAATCGGCCCTTCAGAACACACGCAATTTACAGACATAGAATACCAGTTGTAGTGGTGATGGAGATAGGCGGTAGATGGAGACGATTCATAGTAGAGGTTCGGTGTAGTGGTTGAGACAGTTGTAGGTATCTTCCCACGATGAGTCTTCGGACTCCTTGGAGGTGTCAGGAATAATAATAATAAAAGTTCAAGGCACCTAAATGAGATTTTTTTTTTTTTTTTTTTTTTCATTTTGGTGATCAAAATAGCTTTAAACTGGTAGGATTGTACCAAGAAAATATAGGACACAGGCTTAAAATAATAGTGGCTAATGAGTTGCAACTCATTGGACACTGTAAAACTGTTAAGGTAATTCAGAAATTTACCAGTGGCAAGATGGACATAAATAAGCAGAAAGAGAATTTTTTTTTTTTTACTTAAAAATGGATTGGGATGATTCATTTTATTTTAATTCCAAAATTGAATAATTACAGATTTTGAAATATCTTATGCTTTATGAAATAAAAGTACACACATATATATATCTGTCTTTCAAATAAGAGGTTGTTTCATTCGAAATAATTACAACAGTAACAACAACTGAAATTATGTTGCTACAATTCACAATCTTAAAAACAGTATTATAAATTGTGCATTGTAATCTAATAAAAAGTTGTTTCATTTTTAAAAATGAATCAGTAAAATCCGAAATATTTTACTGATTATAATTTAAAAAATGTTGACAATATTTCTACCCCCCCCCCCCCAAGTTTTGTTAACAGTGGCTTGCTTCCAGAAAAAAAAAATGTCTACAGACATGATATTTTCCCCCATTCTAAGACTGATGGGCATTCCATGAAGATGGACATAAATAAGCAGAAAGAGAATTTTTTTACATAATCCAGATGCAGACTCTAGAGACTAAACATGAAGCTTTTTCAAGTCACTTCATATTTCCAAATAACAGGACAGTGGTCTCATACCAGGTGATGAAATCCATTTCTAACTTAAATTTATAATCACCAACTTGCATGTCCATGGTGGAATTTAAACCTGAAAATGCCGGTATATTTAAAATATTATGTGAATTTGTTTAAGATAAATTTATCGGACTTCATTTTACATAGCAAGTGTGCTGGTTTTCACTCAACTCTATATGGCAACTAAACTTCCTAAAAAGAGAATTTTGTGCAAAAATAACATGTCACTCAGAGGATTTTGTGTAATTAAATACACACACACACACACACACACATATATATATATATATATAGAAAGTATTTTACCTTGGGTATAATAAATGTTAAAGATACCAAGCAATTTTTAAACCTGGTTTTACTCCATTTCCCAAGTAAGCAAACAGACAAACAAGTCAAGTTTGCGCCTGCAAGTCTAGCTGATCCTACAGGTAGTGCAAGACCAAGGCAACTCGTGGTAAAGGTGGTATAAGCTCTGATCACTAATCTTAATATTTACCCTTAATGCCAAAACACATCTCCTAGAGGAGATGTATGATGTTTTGTATTAAAGGCAAGGGGGCCACTACCCAGACCGGTTTCGACCTTTATTGAGGTATATTTAAGTAAAGACCTCTCTAAAAATTAGGACGATCCCTAGACCACTCCATAGTGGCCGAAAGACCGTCCAACTCAGCGTTGTTCCACTCAGTGACAGGCTCGCCCCATCACCGAGAAGAACTTCTCAGTGTTGGCTCTACCCAGTGGCAGGCTCACCCCACCACCAGCCAGAGCCATAATCTCAGCGGTGGCCCTACTCAGAGACAGGCAAAAACCTATCCCCAAGCAGAGCCTCTCAAAGCCAACCTCCATCAGTGGGAGCCAGGCTAGAAATACCAAGATTTTAGAAATACAGAGCTTATAAGTATTTTACCAGAACAAGTTACCATAAGGTGTTTTAACCTTATTAAATAAAAATCTCAGGAGGAGATATAAATGTAGAAAGTATTTTACCTTGGGTATAATAAATGTTAAAGATACCAAGCAATTTTTAAATCTGGTTTTACTCCATTTCCCATATACCACCTTTACCACAAGTTGCCTTGGTCTTGCACTACCTGTAGGATCAGCTAGACCTGCAACACTTGCAGGTGCAAACTTGACTTGTTTGTCTGTTTGCTTACTTGGGGAATGGAGTAAAACCAGGTTTAAAAATTGCTTGGTATCTTTAACATATATATAATTTCTTTCATATAAAGGTTGAAATATTTCAACCTTTAAATGAAAGAAATTACGATTATTCTTGAGGCTCATATAAGGATGTTAATTTTCTTTTCAAAGTCAAGTTTTATAACTGTATGGTTGAAACTGATGATACATCTATGATTAAAACTGACAATTCTGCTAAGCATAATTAACAAAGAATATTTATTTACCAATGATATTATTAGTCAATATTTAATATCTGCAAAATGATAATGAATTGTTTCCAGATACAGAATGTGATAAGAATGCATGAGTGCAAGATCCTTCTCATCAAGAGCAAAAAAATTAATGTCAAATTAAAAGTACTGATGATTATGAACTGAGGACCTTCTGGTGAATACTACAATCTTGCAGAGTATCAAAATTCTGCTTCCATATATTGCAACAATGTACCATTATACGTTGTTGCTTTTCTACAGTAAATCAACAAAAACTAAGAAAGTGAGAGATTCATATTCGTGACTTGCAACTGTGCATTAGTTGTAACAGAACCTAGCATCTAACTAAATATGAATGAAAACAAGAAGATTTTCTTGTTTTTATTCTTCGTATTTTACTATAATGTAAGCAAACAAAAATATCTTCATGATTAAATGCCTGTTATGAGACAATTCACTTAAAAGCATTTCTTCAGCTACCTAGAGCAATGTTATAAGTAGCTAGTTATGACGTATGGATATTCAAAAACTACTCACAAAACCAGGAAGTACAAACATTACATGTAACTAGTCATGAAGATACTTTATATGCACTTTTATTTGTTTGCTTATACTATGGGAAAAAAAATGAATTTAAAACAATATAATCCATTAGGAAGTATAATGTATTGTATAATACAAGTTATAAAAATTTTAAAAAATCAGAAGTAATTTTGTTTCTGCTTTGTTCTCTTAACTATTTAAAAATAGGTGTGTGTGGGGGGGGGGGGATTTGTAAAGGGATGTATATTATTTGCTATCCCTATTATCATAATCATGAGTTTGTTATAATTATTATAATCAGATAATTATATATTTATGCTGACATCAGAAATTAGTTAACTCACCATGCTCACCAAGACATAGCTTGCACACCTGCAAGATTGTGCATGTAATCTCAATGCCACTGAACTAATCAGACAAATTTGATTAGAAAATAAATGGCTGAATAAGTAGTTCAGCTGATTAGCCATCAATTTAATATTTAATTATGATTCATATTGTAAACACTTTAATATAATAAGTCCTTCTCAAAAATCAAATGCTTATTTTGAAAATTCTATAAGAAACATGCAAAAAACCTTAAGTATTCATTCTTATCAAATTATTCAAATCTTTAACGGGTTGTTATACTCATTCCACGAAAAGATTCATGAATGTACTATTTTAAGGTAGAACCTGATAGTCAGTCAATCTCAGACTCTGTATATTGACTATTATGGACACCCCTGGATCTGCCAGCTTTCATTCTGGAAATGAAACCAGCAGATTTTCATATCCCTCACTTCAACCTGGCTATTCACAATTGATTCACTGTGCATATTTCATGCATGATTTTCCATTATGTTATAGCTAGATGAAAAAATAAAGTATTGCAGTATGAAAGGACTGGTAAGAAAGTACCTAAGTATTTTGAGCACTGGTTAGGATGAAAATCTGTTGGATTAATCATAATAAAACAATTCAAGTGTGAAATGGAAAAAAAAAAGAGGGGGGGGAGTGTGAAAAGCACTGATCTCACTACTAAAGCTTCAGTGTTGAGGCCAACACCTTGAAAGGCATTGTGGGAAGTGCACAACTGACAGGCATGACACAGTTCATTAACATTCACTTTATAATCAGCCTTTTAACAATTAAAACCCATTTTAATTGTTAAAAAATACTACTGCACTAACTAAATCTATTCATCATTTCAAAGGAAAAGTGAACACTGCACAATAACATCATCCATTATCACAAAAATTGCAAAATTTCATTTGTCCACTAAACTTTTCAAAAGACTGGGTTAATATTAAACACAAACTTTAATATCATTTCAATTATCCAATTTTAACCAAACATAACTTTCATTAAAGAGCCAAATGTCTGTTTCCAAACGTGAAAACAAGCAATGATCCTAATAGTGTTTACACCATTCTGTTAAGAATATTACTAAATGAACCTATTTTGAAACAAGACTGCTCTAAAATTAAATAAACATTCTTCATTATATACAATATAAGTATAATTATTTTTATTTATTTTATTATTATTATTATTATTCAGGCCTCCATGGAGTCAAAAGACTCGTCGTGGGAGGTCCTTCCTAAGAAACACAAAGTCTATCAAGACTCATCGAGGGGATGTCCCCCCCCCCTAAGAACACAAAGTCTATCATACCACTCCTTTAACTCATTGACCGTTCTCGCTCACACTACTCCATCAGGCAATGCATTCCATGGTTCGACCACCATCCATGCAAAGAAACCACTCCTCACCCTCTTGCTCACGGTTTCCTTTCGTAACTTCCAGGGATGGTCTCTTGTCATCATTCCTTCCCGCTGTTCAACCAAGCAAAAGAGCTCCCCAGTGTCAACCCTATAACCACCTCTCAACAGTTTAAAAGTCTCAATCATATCACCTCTCCTTCTTCTATCCACCAAACTCTGCAGTCCACATTCCCTCAGCCAATCCTCATAACTATCATTGTACAGTCCTGAAACCATCTTTGTTATCCGCCTTTGTACTCTTTCCACAGTTAATTTATCCCCTTCAAATCCTGGGGACCAAATCTGAGAACAATAGTCCAAGTGTGGTCTGATCAGGGTCTTATACAACGGAATGATAACTGTTTTATCTGTTTATTTGTAACAGTCCCACTTAGAAATAGCTCGTAAGCTAAAGCACATGAATAGTAAGTGGGCCGTGGGTCAGACAATCTAGTAATATTCAAAAGACTATATTTTTGCAAACCACTTCAGCCTCTAATAAGCAGAATAGCAATCTCTCAATGGGTTAGAAAAATCAGCTATCACCAAAAGATATTCATAAATATCCATGATGCTGGAAATTCAAATTATGGGCCAGAGAGGATTTCCATTCAACCAACTATGGTTAATGTTTATTTGTATAATTATTTATTTATTTTCTTAACATGTTTAAGCCAATGGCCTGTCATATCCAAATATCTTAGCTTTATATAAATCTAACTGATGCTATGATAAGATAGTTAATCTTATCTGCATAATCTACTATGTTTGTCAGTTGCACGAGTTCTTGGGCTGGCTTGTTTTGCAGGATTAAAATATATATATGAACTTGGAAGAAAAAATCTTTCAACTGCTTCCACACAATCAACTAACTCACTCAAAAAGCTCTTTATAATAATGATTTGTATAACTGTTCAACTGTAATGAATCAGTTGTATATATTGTGGAGGTAGTTACACGAATAATATATTGATATTTCACAAATATAAATTTTCAAAGTTCTCTATTGAGAACTTCATAATAAAAAATTTTAATTTTTCTGCCGTGCACTGTTTCTTCATTATTTTACCTACCAACATAAGTTAAAATGCTAAGAAAAACCATAAGTAAATTTGAAAGAGAAAATAAAACCAGAAGTTAACCAGAGATATGGAATATTGCATTCTTGATAGGGAAATGCTAATTTCATGGAAATTTGTGTGATGTCTAAATCAGAACTTCTTTATCATTCCCACTCTTCATGTAAAGCAGAATTGCATATACCATCAGGTCACATATTAGATTCGGCATGAGATTAATATAAAAAGTGTTAATATAATTTTTTTTTCACTCCATATGTTCCTGTTGGAGCAAGGAGATCAATTTTTTTTTTTTTTTCAACACCATACTTTCTATATTCTCAACTTTGCTCTCTTACAAGAATGATGTATTTGATAGGGTTGCTACGTGACAAGTTGATATTTAAGCTGCATCATACAGATTTAGATAATCATTTAGTGGATTGGGTATCTGAAACATATCAGTTTCAGATACATCAAGGAAGAAAAAGTAAGTGTTTAGGGAGGGTTCAGTGCTGGGAGCATTACTGCTTAACTTTTAAGTCAATTGCACAGAGATGATTGGAACTGGTTAAGATTATGGCTGAGATGACAAATATATTAGGTGTGTTAATCATATGCATTCTTCAGTGCCTGTTTTGCAGTGGTAGGGGGACATGAGTTTTCAAAAGGGAAATCTGTGTCACTGCCATACAAGACTAGCTAACTCACCTTCATTTGAAAAAATCCTTATATATGTTCCTTTCATCTTAAACAGAAATGGAAGTGCTTTACAATAACTGGTGCTGAAAATCTGTGTACCGTTTATGAGAACATGATGACATACTTTCAGGTCAATCAGCAGAGAGTTGATTCATTTACAGTACATGTGTCACATCAATTAGGAAGTAGCAGCACACTATTATGAGGTGTTGGTCTCATGACAAACAAAATGAATCCTTACATTCATACACTCATGAGACAACATGCAATTTCAGATTGCATCAAAATCAGTTTTCCCTTTGTGCAATGAAATAAATGAGCAACTAACCAAAATGCACTCCAGTCAATTTAAATGCATAACACTAATTAAGAAACAGCAAATGGCACAAAACCAGACATGATGTTCAGAGAGGTGATCAATAGTTACAAGCCTCCTTTTCACTCTTCATTGTAGTGAATGCAGTCATAACATACTAGCAAAACTATTTCACTAGGACAGTGACAGCAGTACATACATATCACATTATGTGATGCCATAACACACTTGCATACTCTGTAAAATGCTGACCTTGAAACGGTTCAATGTAACTCAATGTTACTAATTTTAGCCAAACAAGACATTTTCTTAAGCAAACCAAGAAGAGTGAGAAAGTGATAGCTTTCTTTCAAAGGGCTTAGATGTTCAAAGTTCATGTTAAGCTTCATGGTAATTTACAACAGTTGGTCGATTGGTAGAGCCTCTGCTACTAATGGCTAACTCAAAAAGTTAAGCAAGTTTGAGCATGGTTAGTAGTTGGAAGGAGTTCAATCATTCGATGCTGTTGGCACACTCTCCCTGGATGAGTCTTTGGACTGCCTGGAGTTGTCACATAATAATTTTGAGAAAATAATTTATTATCTATTAAACATTTCAAATACTTTAACATATATCAGTGTCATCATCAAAAGTTAATATCTCACTTAAATCAAAATTACAATTGAATAAGAATGCAGGAAGACTAACTTCTAGTGCTAAAATAAGTTTTTTAAAAAAAACTTAGATATACAAAAGTCCATTCTTTTTTACATATGCATATTATAAATATACTTAATGTTACTGTGCTATACAATATGTAAAGTGAGTTGTCTACTATATAAAAGGTAATACACTGTGCAGCTTAATGGAGACCCAAACTAGAATGCCAACAGTCCTATTTAAATGCAGCACTGGTTGGCCCAGGAGTCCTATAACAGAAGTGGCATGTCTTCTGCATACAGTCATCTTGAAGTAGAAGAATTTTCCTAACAGATTACAAAAATGTGCTGGACTGGTTGGCCGAGTGGTTAGCATATCCACTCTCCAGCCAAAAGGCTGTGGGTTCAAATCCGCCATGGGCATGGATGTTTGCGATTGTCTATGAAAGCACTAGTGGTGGTAATCAGCAGTAGATGCCGTTGGTGTTAGATGATGAAGGTTGGTGGAGTAGGGAGATGAAAAGTCGATGCCCTCCCTCGATGAGTCTTTGGACTTCCTGGAGGTGTGATATAATAATAAAGGAATGTTATGGAAACTGTGCTTGATGGTTGTGAAGTGGCATCTAGTTGTGTACAGCTGTAGGGCTAATAAATGCTTCAATTAAGTACACAGCTAATAACAAACTATACTAACTCTCCATAGCATTAACTTGCATTTCACCTCACCAGATTAATACACTGATTTGTTCCTTGCTTCTCTCGTGTAACCTTGTTGTCTAACCAGTGAATGAAATTAGATACTAACTTTATTCACTGATATAAATGTCTATATGTTGATTAACTAATAAATTAGTTATTTCTTCTCAAAATTTATCTGTCAAATTAAGTTTTTCATGGTAATTTACCATGAAAAATTTACTGACCTGTTTTCTAAGTGCAAATATTATGGACATAATTGAGATTGCAGAAGAGATCATTGTAGTAGCAGTTAAGTATTTGAGTGAAATTTTCTGAGATAACATATGAAAGAACTGTCACCTGTGAATGCAAGTGACAGTAGATAGAGATTTACTATTATTATCAGAGATTATTAACAAGAGTCCACACATCAACCACACCAGCTGTCATATCCTCTCTTAAACTCATTCACACCAGATACACTCATCACTTCAAAAGGCAAGCTGTTCCACTCACTGCTCTGTGATAAAAATCTAGCTTTCACCCCTTTCTTAACTGCACACAAACTCAACTTCCATGGATGCTCCCTTGTTCTTTCCTTCCAATATAACAACATTTTTTTGTTAACCAGTATCCCATAACACCCTTTCAGAAGTTTATAGGTCCATCACATTATCCCTCCTGCTTAGCACTGTCTGAAGGTCAACATACTCTCAAACTGTGATCATAATCTGCATTCCTTAATTCCAATATCATCTTTGCAACTGTTCTTGCACCCTCTCCAAAGTTTCTTCATTCCCTCTGAACCTAGGAGACTAAATATGCATGTGTCCAGGTCACAAATCTACTGCCCATCACCAATATGCTAGTGAGCAGTAGATGGCACTATGCGTAGTTGATGAATTAAGTAGTGGAGGCAATGAGTTGTGAACCCTCCCTTGGGGGGGGGTCACATAATATTAACTCTGAGATCCCTAGTCTCATTAGTTTCTCCAAGCATAATCCTGTCAGTTTATATAAGATGCTCATCATACCAAAGTGCATAACCTGACACTTAAATTAGCAAATAATATTATATGCCCACAGTTCCAGAGGCTATTAAAGTCATCTGATAAATGTGCTATCAGTAGCATTCCTGATTTCCTTGCCTATTTTTGTGACATCAGCAGACAACTGACTATCTCCTATAAAATCCACCCAATATATTTTAATATATATATATTGGATTGACAATACATATGTTAGTCTTTACAAATATAAAACCAACCATATACACACATGTACATTAAAATAGCAAATACAGAAGATATTATGTACACAATTATCTATAAAAGAAGACATCAGGAGATGTTGAATATTTTTTCAGTTGGTTATACTATAAATTAAAGATGCCAAAGAAATTATATTCTTGGTTTAATCCTTTATCCAAATGTAAGCAAACAAAGTTTATATGTGAAGTATCTTCATGACTGGGCTACTTGTATATAGAAATTAATGACTTCACATTACTTGCCTTCATATCCCATAATGCAAAGCACACCTACTTTCAGACATGCACAATGCTATTCATTATGAGAAGAGTCACTACCAAATAAAGGCAGAAATGGGTCTGGGTAGTGGCCCTTCTCATAATGCATAGGCATATACACGTCCAAAAGGGGGGGTGCTTTGCATTATGGGATATAGCCTCTATATAAAATGTGCCCAGTCATGAATATACATCACATGCAAATTTTGCTTACACTTGGATAAAGGATTAAGCCAGAATGTAATTTCTTGGCATCTTTAATTTACAGACATCAAGAGGTTTGCAAATTGATTGCAGAGGAGGGGGTGAAGGAGAAGATACAGGAGTCACATCATTCTATATATCCATTTTAAGCATAAGCGTTTTATTTATCAAATATACAACAGAAAAAAAACTGAAGCAATACTCTTGAACATAATCCCATTTTCCACGATGTTAGTAGATAATAACTTTCTAGAGCCTGCTTGTTACTCAAGACATTTTCCGGTCTGTGATATAGAAAGTTATCATTTAAAATAGTTATATCAGAACTCTGGAGTGTTGGCTATGAAGAGAATTTGAGGGAATGTGGATTACAGAAGTTGGTGGATAGGAGGAAAAGAGGAGATATAATAGAGAAATTCAAGTTAGTTAAGGGATTTTATCAGATTAATAGAGAAAGAATTATAAAATCAGTAGATGTTAAAGATGGGAAGAATGAGATGCCATTCCTGAAAGTTGAATAAAGATGTAAAGAAGAAGGATGTGAGGAGTAGATCTTATGCATGGAGAGTTGCTGGTGAGTGGAATGCAGATAGTATAAATATCTTGTGTGCAAACGTGTGTAAATAACTTGTAAATAGTAAATAACGTAAATGCCAGCCTGGCTGGCTGAGTGGTTTGCATATCCGTTCTCCAGCCAAAAGGCTGCAGGTTCAAATCCTGCCATGGATGTTTGTGATTGTCTGTGGAAAAAATAGTGGTGGTGGTCAGCGGTAGATGGAATTGGTGTAGTTGCTGTCAGTTGGTGGAGACAGAGCTGAAGAGCAGATGTCCTCCCTCGATGAGTCTTTGGACTCCCTGGAGGTGTCAAATAAAATAATAATAACTTCCAGGTTCATTATGATAGACATGTTGCTGGTTAGGTGGGCCTCCCACAATGAGCTTGACTCCATAGAGATTACCAATAATAATAAAATAAAATATAAGTATTATTTCTGGGGAAATTCCCAGGCTATAATAGCCGTAATAGTAAATAAAATAAAAGTTAATACTTATTTAAGCTGAGCAATATAATTTAATATTATATTGACATATTCATTACTGTATGTTAAAGACTAAGAAAATAGTAAGTTAACTTAGTAGTTTACATGGTTGCTGCATATGCATTCTCCAACTAACAGGCTGTGTTCAAATCCCACTGTCCACGGTGGGACTGGAACACAGAAAAAGTTCCATGTTTGGTCTAAAGACAAAAATACACTGGTATATGATAGTAAACTTTATTCTGTATAGACAGACGCAAAAAATTTAGAAAAAATGTACACAATCAAATTTCCCTTTTCCTATTTATGAATCATACTTTACAATCTGCATTGCAAATAAAAATAGAAAGATATAGCCTTAAGAGGGACTATAAGCTTTTACTTTAATATTTCCCTCAATATAAGTGAAATACTATCAGCAAATTCTTTGATTTGGGGGATGGGGGTTTCAAGAGATAAAAGGCATCAGTAGTTTTTTTTTTTTCCTCAAAAGGAAAGGGGTACTCTCCCATTACACTTTTAATTCAACTTCCAATCAAGAATTATGCAACTAATTATCTGGTAAATAATTGGCATCTCTGAGAAGGAGACAAAAATAATTATCAAAATAAATATTTCTGAACATCTGATATTCACAGAATGTCAGAATTGGAAATTTAGGAATAGTGTTCCCACAGTCACAATTTTAATAAGTTCAGAAATTAGTGATTTGTGATAGAGCTACTCATTTACTAGGCAGCTAAAATTAATTGCTTAGTAAATGAATTACGATTAACATTTCAAATGAATAATAAACTTTTTATGCAAAAATTTTGAAGAAATTTTGTTGACCAGCTAACCTCAATTTATTGTTGACAAAGAAAACAATGTTTTCATTTTGCAACCAATAATACAATGGATTCAAATTTCACTGTGAAATGGATATCTTTGTGTAAGTCTTTTGGTGGCAGATGATTTTCATCATCCAGTGTGAGACAACTAGCCACCTTTCGCTTATGTAAGACTTGAAAAAGATCATATGGTCTATACAGCAGGATTTGTAGATTTAACTATTAACTCACCCATGATAATAAAATGCTATAGATTATATCTTTTGTGGACATGACTACCATAAAAACTTAAGTGAGTGGCAAACTCAGATTAAAAAAAAAGGGGGGGGGGAATATGCTTCATCTGTCAGGTAGTTAATCAACTGTGATTTACTACAGTTCAGTGCATAATAGTTTCTTTCAATACAATGTCCAGAAAAATTTCCAATGTATTAAACAGGATGTGTCAATTAGAGGATTAAATAGCTTTGTTTAGTGGACTGGGCCTATAGACCATCGGCTGATTATCCATATTTTACATGTGATCATGGCTTACACAACTTATATCCTTTCATAAATCATCAGAAATGTGTCTGAGAACAATTTTTGATCACAAATATAACCTTCAGTGAATAATTTCATTTTCAAGAATAAAATGGAATGAAAATTAAATTTCAGCAAGAATAAGAAGGAGAGTATGCCAACAGATCATTTCCCTTGAGACCTTTTTTTTTTTTTTTTTTTTTTATCACAAACTGTATTCTATATTCAGTGCAAGATTTTTGTAGTTATTAGGTATTTACCGTTTAGCTAAAAGTCTGACACAATAAATGTTAAAGAAACATTCTTTAATATTTCTGGTGTCATTCTTCAGCATGAGGTCACCACCTGGCCTTACTGGAGGCCTGAAATGGTTTGAACAAGTTCAACATATGGTCTCTGGAGTAGTGATTCCAAATTATCTAATTCCTCAGCTCAATCATGATAGTAATGCATTAGTATATACAACCTTCTTGTGGATGAGATTAGCTAAAAAAAAATAAATGGCATTACAGTTATACACCTCTGGTATATTGTCATGACAGCCTGTGTAGCTCAGTTGGTTTTGACGAAGCCCTTTGGCTGGAAAGACATGGGTTCAAATCCCATCTATGATGTGAGGAACCTTTATTAGGACCTTTCAATCAAGATGAGTTAACTGGTCTCGTACAGGGGTGGAACATTTTTTCCTCCTGGAAACTTAGGTTCTTTTGTCCCTCAAAACAGCACTATGAACACATATATGACACCTCCAGGAGTCCAAAGACTCATCGAGGGAACCTATTCTACAACTCTGTCTACTCCACAGCTCATTCTAACCGCAACTATGCCAACACCATCTACTGCCTGCCACCACCACCAGTATTTCCACAGACAATCAAAAACATCCATGCCCACAGTGGGATTCAAATCCACAGTCTTTTGGCTGGAGAGCAGATATGCTAACCACTCGGCCAACCAGGCTGGCACATATCTTAGATATAGAATACTAATGGACAAGAAAGGCATTGAGAAATCACCTTGTTCTATAATAATTCCCTAGTAATGAAGCATGGTTAGACCACCAACCAGTGAGTTGAGAGAAAAACGGCACAAACCACAAGCATAATCAACAGCACTTAAAATATGCTTTAAAATATAAATGTTGAGATGCATATGTCTATTATGAGACTGCTATGCTGCTACTGAAAACATTATTACCCAAAGAAGTTGTCAAAAAATTATTCTGTATCTGTAGATATGTGCCAGCCTGGTTGGCCGAGTGGTTAGCATATCTGCTCTCCAGCCAAAAGGCTGTGGATTTGAATTCCACTGTGGGCATGGATGTTTTTGATTGTCTGTGGAAATACTAGTGGTGGTGGAGGCAGGCAGTAGATGGCGTTGGTGTAGTTGCGGTTAGAATGAGCAGTAGAGTAGACAGAGTTGTAGAATAGGTGCCCTCCCTTGATGAGTCTTTGGACTCCTGGAGGTGTCATATAATAATATGTTTTCATAGTGCTGATTTGAGGGACAAAAGAACCCAAGTTTCCAGGAGGAAAAAATGTTCCAACCCTGTACAAGACCAGTTAACTCATCTCATCTTGAATGGAACTTGACATAGCTAGTAAGCAGAACATTACTAGTATTCAATGTCACATGGTCATTTCAACAGAATAGAAAAGGTCAGGAAAACAAGTTATGCTAGAATTTAAAAAAAAAAAAAAAAAAAGCCTAAGGAGGAAACCAAAATTTAAGTAGACTGATGCTGTTTATCATTGCCTAGATATTTAACAATACTCGAGACCTAACAACAAATTAATATGGAAGAAAATTGTCGATAGGACGCTAGCAATAATCTAAACTTATGTTATTTGAACGAAATTAATTATTTTTAAATTAGTTAACTGCATACATTACTACTTGCAACTTGATTGTAATGTAATGACAAACAAACACGATGATAGATTTTGTAATTTTTTTTAAATTCATAAACTCTTAAATGGGATACAAGTGTTAGGGAACACGCAAACACATTATGCTCAGCACTTTATTAAGGTATAATACAAACAGGTCCAAGTATTTATTCAAAAAATACTTGGACCTTAGACAGGGTAACACCTTTTCCATACTCTGAGCTGTATAGAGTTAAGTGCCCTGCCGCGATGAGTCCTTGGAGGTGCCACGAAATAATAACAATATGTAGTTGAGAACATAATTTATGTAAGCGATATTACAAACCTAAGTAATATATATATATATATATATATATATATATATATATATATATATATATATATATATATATATATATTTGTGTGTGTTGGGCTGTCTGTCGTATCTACATCATGAGGGTATATTTCAGAAAAAGAGAATGAAATAATTACATCTCTGTTAAATCCGAGATTCTTTTAGACATTATCAAGGTCGAAATTATTTGGTACAAAAAGTTAACCTTTTCGTTAACTTAAATGTAAAAAAATGAAAACTAGTCCAAATACAATACCACTAAAAGAATGACGTGACAGGGCACTAGTTTTCCGTTTCTGTTTTTTTTTTACAAAGAATCAAATGCCACTTTAAAATACTACCATATCAAATTGGGCATTTGACATTGAACACCCGGAAACAGAGATGGTGGTCAGGGAAGCGAGAGGGACTGTTAACCCCTGTTGCTACCGAAAGTGCCAATCACCGATGTACCTTAAGCGACTACTAACGGCAATCAGATGGGGAGAATTAATTTAAATGCTTGCTTTAATTTGAGAATAAGGGAGAAATGAGAATGATGATAAGTGTAAATTATTAAACTGACTACGGTGTGCTAGTTTGAGGGCCCGCCCTACCGTACGCACCGCACGTTAAACAAAGCATTTTCTAGGATCGCTATAGCTGTAAATCCATTGCACAGAAATATTCTTTCCCTTATCGCGGTATTAAAAAAAAAAAAAAAAAAAAAAAAAGGCAATGGTCAATTTAATAATCATACTTTCTCACCTCAAAACAAACAAACAAAAAGAAACTTGTGCTCCTTAATATTAGGAGCACAAGTTACACGCGCTCAATTTCCATGTTTCATAAGGCGCTTTTTTTTAATTCTTCTTAATGTTCAATGAAAACATGATATGACTTATTTCACCAACGTAACTTGATTATTACTCCCACCCTTATTCTAATTCAAGTTCGGCCGTTTCTGTTAGTCGCAGTACCTTTTCAGTTTCCCAAGAAGCTGAATAGGGACACGTAACTACCGCGACCAAAAGTTTATAAATAGATATTGGGAACGAGAGTACAATCCCATACTCTTGCTTGACAACTATCCAAAACGGAAGGTGCACCAGAGCAAAAGTAGTCAAAACAGTAGATCCTCATTTCTTTCTTTGCTGTCAAAGCGACACGTGTTGTACATGTGTGCTTTTTCGCATACGCGTCCGTATGTACTTGTAAACGCACATTACACATTTATACTACACAGTGATTTCTAATTATCACAACGATTATCCACAGAGTATGAATAAATCCCAAAATATATTTATGATCAAAGCTTTTACCAATTCATTCTTTGCTATTATAAAGTTTCGAACATTTTTTTTTTTTTTTTTGCAGATCTCCGCCACAACTGCTAAATATCACTTCATAATTAGGTATGCGTTTTTATTTGTGAATTATGTAACACATACTTTATGTTACCTTAAACATTTAAGACTCGTTTAACGAAACCATCACTTGAGAGATTACATAAAGACTACGTTCACTTACCGCACGTTGTTTCGATTGATAACACTCCGCGTCTGGTTTAGTACTCTCCTCGTTCAAGCGGAATATCAATGTACGAGCAAAAGCAACGCCACTGGTGTAACGACGGGCTTCTGAAGGAAACCAGCGGCAAACTCCGTTACCTAACGTTAGATATCCGGAGTAACACGCGACGCACTCAAGACTCAGCCTGTCTCTAGGATACGCCAAACAACAAGGGTGGGGGAGGAAATTTTGTCTTGCTCCTCTCCATAGAAGGAGAGAAAGACAGTGCGTCATGAAGCAGTTTCCTCCCGTGATTGGTTATCTCTTCTCTTGTGCTGGGTGGTTCTCGTGGGTAATGCAGTTGATGGTGACGTAGCTCACCCAGAAGGGCGGGTGTAAGAACGCGCCAGCGTACTAGAACCCTGTCTTTCCAAGCAGATTGGTAATGCAACGGCTGAGGGTGAGTGCATGCAGACGTCCGCACTGACTACAGAAGTTTTAGAGGGTGGAGATAAATTAATAAAGTAATTAATGCAAAAGAAGACTGAGCTGGATTTATTATGAGACAGGTTTTGCAGTAAAGGAAGCTATAGTGCGTTGCAGTTGCTTTGCAAATGCTGTAGCTTAAAGGAAAGTGCTTGAAAAAAATACGTGGTGCGTGTGTATGCATTACTAATTTTTTTCATTTTTTGCTGGACATTTTGCTTGCTAGATCGTATAGTGAAATGCGATATGAGATGTAGCAGATATGCAAGAAGCTTAATAAAAAAAAAATTAAAAAAAATTCACAATGAGAAACGAACTAGGAGAGCGTAAAACTCGTTTGATTTGTTCCCAATTTTATTATTACAGTATTTTATTTGATATTTATTTTATATATATTTTTTGCATACTATTAATGATTTAAATTATGAATAGTAACAATTCCGCAAGAGGTCATGTCATTTTGCAGTTAGAAATCTACAGCGTTATACTCTTAAGACACACTTAGCTGACATCAAAGAAGAATTATTTTTAAAAAAAATCGAAAAGAGATATAATGAAAATGCACATTTTACTTTTTCATGTTATAAAATTTAATCCATTAAAAAAATAAGTATTTCAAGAGAATTTAACAGTATTAAAACAATGACAGAAATCATTATTTAGTATTTATTCGGTGCATTTTTTTTTCTGGTATAGAAAATATATAGAACAACTTAATTCGATCTATATACTATATATAGATTATGACCAAGTAAAAATCCAACTTTACTCCAGTAACTTAAATAAATGGCTTTACTTTCGTTTTACTTTTTTATTGGTTTTTCTAGAATAGTATTACTTTCATTAACAATGCCTTAACATTGCCTTTCATTAACAATGATAGTAGGTCTCATAGAATTAGGATTCTTAACATTACAACTTTCACATACATTTGTTTTCAAAAATATTTGTTTATTTATTTTTTAATATATCCTAGAGTCTACAGAAACCTATTAGCACACTAGTCGTGCGAGTAAATGCCATATTTTAAAAAATGAGAGAACTACAGTTTCATCATTTATGTTTAAAAATATATATATACTTTAACTAGTTTGCAGACTGGATAGCGTCTCCTATCAGACAACAAAATGTTGGTTCAAATCTCACTGTGGCATAAACGTTTGCGTCTTTAGGTGGCAGATGATTTTCATCGCCCGGTGTGAAAATACCACTATGCCTATTGTAGCTTGAAAAGTTAATGTTCGTGTTTAAAATAGGGTTCTTGCGTTATTTCATGGCCCACCTATGGTGCTAATATATGACATATTCTTACAACAGTTCATGGGGGAAGAGGTTCACAAAAAAAAAAAGCACCTGTCAGAAGTTCATATTGTAATCTAACTTTCACTCCACATGACACAACACGCGTTCATGACTCCTATAGGAATGGTATTCAGACAATATATTAAACTGTACAGTCGTTTCTCTCTCTCTCTCTCTCGCCTTTTCGCTGAAGATTATGGATTACATTAGGTTGGTCAAGCCATGTATGCTTATCTCCTCTCTATATGAGATAAGCCATGTATGCTTATCTCATATAGAGAGGAACTAACAAACTACCAAGAGAATGATAAGATTTTACAACTTGAAATATATAAAAAATAGCAATGATAAAGCAATCAGCAGAGCCGAACTAGCTCTTTTTTTGCGCTCCAGGCAAGAATAGAAAATTGTCCTCTCCAATATAGTTTCATAGCAGTTATTTTGCAGAAAAAAAGGGAAACTGATTGCGGTTAGTTGACGTGAAATGAATATATTTTAAGTATGGTGTGGCGTACTCTGTTTGTTTTCCTTTTTTTATTTATTTATTTTTTCATATAATAACAAAAATTATAAAATCTGACGTTTTTTTGTGCCCCTCCTCTTGTGTGCGAGAGGTTACTGAAGTACTTACCTTGTTTTTACAGTCATGATTAGCAGGAAAAAAATCACTTGTCAATCAAGCCAAGAGGAGCAGTTAAGGATATACGACTGCGACATAAAATTTAAAATTTTGTAAAATGTAGTTGAATACAAAATTGGACAAGAAACATGAATTGGCTTTTAGAGACCAAGAACTGGCCATCAAAAATGAAATAACTTTTTATTTCAGACTGAAAAGATGTCGTAATGTGAGGGAGGCTGAATATTTTGGATAACTACTAAATGAGCAGTATTCACTACTAGAATTACTTGTGGGGCTCATTCTGAAAGAAAGGTGTGTGTGTGTGTGTGTGTGTGTGTGTGTGTGTGTGTGTGTGTGTGTGTGTGTGTGTGTGTGTGTGTGTGTGTGTGTGTGTGTGTGTGTGTGTGTGTGTGTGTGTGAAAGAATACGTAAATAAGAATACTTAATGAAAGGAGAAAGTAGGATTATACGTATTATCACACTTTGTAAATGATAGTATTATCTATTTAATTTATATTGTAATCATTATGATAGTAGTTATTATTCCTGTATTTCTATTTCTCACGTTGGAAAATAAAATTATGGTGAAATGGTATGAACTACACAAATTATCTAATTCACACAACCAACACGGGTATTCGTTTGAAAGAAAAAACTGGAGCACCCAGAGGAAATTAATTCCAGAGCACTGCAAACATAAATACCTAAAACGATCTGTAGATATGTCATATACAGACTCATGTGCACTGTGGATAAGTCGATAACAAGTTGTATTTCTTAAGTCCCCCCCCCCCTTCTTTACGTTTCATTTCTTATTTTTTGTTACAGATTCTTTTGTGGTTTTTGGCATTGATGCATTTTAATTTCAATAAAAAATATATGAGACATTTATTTATATTATTTCCTCTCTTTTAATTCTGTTCATTAAATACTTTATAATT
Source organism: Typopeltis vanoorti (assembly GCF_054136105.1). Taxonomy (NCBI): domain Eukaryota; kingdom Metazoa; phylum Arthropoda; class Arachnida; order Uropygi; family Thelyphonidae; genus Typopeltis; species Typopeltis vanoorti. The sequence goes on along the minus strand of NC_143563.1, from coordinate 94,124,566 downwards.
TCTTCTCTCCCCATTCTCTCTCTCTCTCTCTCTCTCTCTCTCTCTCTTCTAAACCATATTATCATATGGTTTAGAAGAGAGAATAAAACTTATATAAAGTCTCTTATAAAACATATGATAGTAGTTATTATTCCTGTATTTCTTACGTTGGAAGATAAAATTATGGTGAAATGGTATGAACTACGCAAATTATCTAATTCACACAACCAACACGGGTATTCCAGACTGGTCGTTTAAAAGAAAAAACTGGAGCACCCAGAGGAAATTAATTTCAGAGCACTGCAAACATAAATACCTAAAACGATCTGTAGATATGTCATATACAGACTCATGTGCACTGTGGATAAGTCGATAACAAGTTGTGTTTCTTAAGTTTTTCCCCCTTCTTTACGTTTCATTTCTTATTTTTAGTTTCTTATTTTGTATTACAGATTCTTTTGTGGTTTTTGCCATTGATGCATTTTAATTTCAATAAAAAATATATGCTACATTTGTTTATATTATTTCCTCTCTTTTAATTCTGTTTATTAAGTTCTTTATAATTTCTTCTCCCCCCCATCCTCTCTCTCTCTCTCTCTCTCTCTTCTAAACCAGTGCAGATGAATGCTGATTGTTTAATAGTTCATAAATATTTATCCATTATCTTTGGAGCTATTATTCTTTTCTGCTATTATTTTCAGATATTCCTTCGGCTATTATTTTACTAATTTTAATCAACATTGCCTCTTCGTGTTCCTTATATATTTAAAAAGTTGGCTTTAAATTTTAAATTATGTAGTGCAAAAAAAAATCATTAACAACTCTAATTTGAAAAAAAACGCACGCACACACGCACACACACACACACACACACACACACACATATATATATATATATATATATATATACGGAAAAAATTAGAGATCATATCATAAAAGTTCTTATAAAGCAGTAGTGCGATGTGAAGCTAAAGGTGTTTCTGGAAAAGTTCCGAGATGAGTCACAAACGTATTATCAAAACTGGAATGGAAATCATGAGAACAAATTGATGGAGTTAAATCTGTGGTGCCTAGTAAATCGAATAGAAAGAGGTAATATGATTGAAACGTAGGTTGAGCTGAGCTGAATAGATGGAAACTATGAATATTTTAATTGGTGGAAGGAGTAGTGGAGAAAAGACCAAGTGATACAAGCATATATTTTTACGTAGATACTCAGCCTCTGACAAGCAGTAAACATTTTAATAATAATAATGGTTTGTGAATGAAATGGAATATCGGGATGTTAAACATAAAGAGCAGATATCAAACGCATATGCACCTTCAACAATCACTTCACAGAGTTTCCAGTGGTAATAATCATTTGAAGAGTAATCTCAGATTCAGTTCAATTTACTGCTCCTCAGGATCCTATCCGCTCCTATCCCATCTTGGGATGGTATTATGCTCTTCCTGGAATGGTTTTCTTCTGTCATGAATGCTACATAGGTTCAAAAATTCCACTCCACGAAATCACAGAGTGAAATATCTGTGATTTCGTGAAGTGGAATTCTTAAATAAATAAATAAAACTTTACTTTTAAACATTTCAGATACATTTATGTCTGGTTCGTAATTATGTGTAATAGTCTGAATTAAAAATAAAAAAAAGGTAGATCAAGGTTTTCTTTATATTCTGAAATTTTCAAAATACAAACTACCATGTTTCTAATCTCAGAAATAAATTTAAAATTTTTCAAAGCTAATGTTTCTAATTTTCGGTCACATTACGACGTTCTAGACATTAACCTCCATATACACACAAACTTAATCATGACCTTATTTAAGCGTGATGCCATGTTCTGAACATTATGGTGGGTATTTTATCACTGTGTATTATTTTTTAAGCATCACTGTTTACATATACATTGTATTTTCTTTAACTTTTTTTTCACTTAGTTTTATTCACATTTATTTTCCATCTTTCTTTTCTTCTCGTTATTCCCTTTGCTGTCTTATTTTTATATTTATGCTCTATTATATTTGCATTCTTAAATTTTAGTTGATATATGCTGATAATGGAACTGGATATACTTTTAGGTTATTTAGTACCGAACTTTTTTTTAATTATTATTATTTCTTATAGTGACCGCTGAAAGGGTCAAAGATTAAGGCATATTTCAAACCGGCTGGTCCAATGCGAAGATATGAAAGTGGCTTGGTTTTTTCCTCCAGGAATCTCGAGGGTTTTTATCCTAAAAAAACGTGCATACACTACAAAACATACGTATTCGACAAGCAGTCTCATGAATTTTTGGCGTAATTATATAAACAAAACTTAACAATCTCAAATGAACAGTTTTAAGTAAACAGTGACATACTGCTGCTAAACAAAATAATTGTACCCGAATGTTAGAAGTAACATTTAAGTACATTTAAGAAGTACTTAAAAGTTTTAGAAGCATTACACACACACACACACACACACACACACACACACACACACACACACACACACACACACACACACACCATTCTAAAACTACCTGAAAATCTCCATAAGATTTTACAACGAAGTTAAAATTCTAATAAATATAATTTTCTTAAAGATTGATATATAAATAATACGAACAAGGCAGAATTTTTTTAAATATCATTTTTTAATTATTTTTACTACATGCCTTGTAGTAAAAAATACTAAAGCAACTATCCGACTTGCCTTGTCGGATAGTTGCTTTGTATTTTCCATGATTTTCAAATATATTCAAATACTTGAGTCAATTAAACTTTGCAGTGAAACACGTAGAAAAAATGTTTTTTAAAATACTGTGGGCTAGCCAGTTTACACAGGTAACTTATATGCTAGTTTTGCATTCCCTCATGTATGAGAACGATATTAAAAATAATCCAAACATTTTAAAATCTCAAATTGGCCTTCACTAGTTTTCTAGTTGAATGCCACTTTACTAAATCATTCCATATCCGAAGAAACAAACCATCCCAAAGTTGTTATTATTATTACGTTATAGGTAAGAAATTTGTGCAGCATTTAGCTCTCTACACTCCATATTACGTTCACTTTTTTAGCGCAGATAATAACCATCAAAATAAACAGATCCCTTCTAAATAAAAATAATAACAATATTCTCCCCTCCTACAATAACCAGAATATTTCAAATACACTCCATATGCATGATTTAGATTTAACTTCAATAAAGTTCAATTTCCGATTCAACATCAAAACTGCGCCTATTCTTTTCTGATTGACAATAACATACTAATTTTCTCACCAAATGATAATCTCACTTTTCTCAACTATACTCTTCACGATTTTAACTCCATAAAAAAAAGGTATATGCTCACTTCGATATATGTCATGAAATGAAATGATCTCTCATGGAATTTCACCTTTCTGATCTTTTGGGCTCAAATTTCGTTCTTTTATTCTACCCATTTTCTCTCTCTCCATCTCCTGTTAGATTGCAGGTTCACTTTCCTAGCAGCGATATCATCTTTACATATTCACATTTACAAATATCTTCTTTTCTTCACTTCGAATGATCTTTCTTAGAAGAAATATCAAAAATCTTTACTAAAACGCTTTTACTTAAATAGCACAGGCACTTTCCAGAATTCTAGAGCATCCTTGACGTTACTAACAACAATCTTAATATTATCTCCTTCAGTAACCCTTAAAATTATATTTTTGATCTTAGCATCCAATAGGCAATTACCATGGCAATTGCATCTGAATTACCTATGGAAAAAAGTTACACCAATGAGAGTGCATTCATAGCAGAGTCAAATGCCATCATCTCATAATTATTACTGTTTCTTTCTTTCTCTAATTAGATTACTTATGTCGGTCTTTGAATTCCAAATCTTACTGTAAATATATTCTCACCGATGTGAAAATATTGGGTATTGGCTGGAATAATGGTCTCAACAACTAAAATTATGAGGGTAGTATTTTAATTGCATGTGTTTTTCAGCCAAAAGTCCTTCAATTCCTCTATGCTGACTAGCTCAACTTCAGTTGAAAATCCCTTATAGCGGTTCCTCACTATGAGTAATCAAATCCCTTTTTCAACCAAACGGCGAATGCTGCATCGTCTTCTGGAGACCCTTGGCATGAGGGCATTCACTACACCATTAGTTTGAAATTTTGTCCTTTACTCAGGATGCGGTTATCCAGTAAGTTCGCTGCGATTGACAAAAATGTAACAAATTACTACAACAACAACTGCACACAAAAGAAAATTCCACATTCTTTCTCTTCTAAACAGTATTTTGTAGAGGTGAAACATTATAAAACAAATTTAAATTCAATTTCAAAAAAGCCAAAAGTGAAAACCTGTCATGTCCAAATGGGCAGTCATCCTGACTTCTCCTGACCAAACCAGTAAGTATAAACTCCTGTCCTATTCTCGAAGCTCACCTCACACACACACCTGATTTTCCTCAACATTCACAAATGCTGATTCTGTGGGCATTATAATTTCTCGTACTCCTACATCGATGACCAAGAGAGAGAGAGAGAGAGAGAGAGAGAGATCTACTACCATATCAATCTCCTTAATCTTTAAGCAGATAGTAAAAAAAAAAAGTTTGTTTACATCTCTTGTTCTACATTCTTCGTCTTTTTTTTTATATCCTTCTGATTATTCTCAAAACTTGTATTCCTAGTGGCACCCATTGTCCCTTTTGTCATATTTTTATCATTATTCATTCTAAACATGTTCAGTCTACAGTAGTTAGATTATGTAGAAATAGAGGCAGCTTATGTTATGAGATATAACGACTGTCGTGTGTTCAGCGGCAGTTTCCCATTTAAGGGAGAAAACACCAGAGTTTAAAAAGAAAAATCCTTTCATCTCTGCCCTAGACGCATAACTTCGCTTTAGTTGAAAAGCATAGCATATATTATTATCCTTTAGGGGAGTACTAAATATTCTATTCTATTTCACAAAAATGATAGAAAACAACATATATTATTCAGTTATCATCCATTTTTCTTTCAGAATAGTAAAACGCATTAACATTGGAAGTCATTTTTACACGACCTGGAAGATCATCACCTAATGAGGAATCACTGGTATATTTATCTGACAGCCTTTCTCCATGGTTCTTACTTTATGTTATCCGACTTCCGGACAAGCTCCCTGGAAAGGTGCAAAGAAATCCATATACAGGGTGTTCGGGATAAATTTGACATATTTATAATTAATTATATTTTTCCGTAAGTTACATGTATTAACACACACTTCTTTTCATTTAAAAGTTTGGACCCTTCTTCATTCATATACAAGATGTCAGAAAGGATGGATAGCTGGAACCCACGTGAATCATGGAAGAGAATAACTTGTATCATGATGATTCGTGCCCGCCATCAAAATAAGGATATTACGACTGCTGCCCAATGCTCCCTGAATACAGTAAAAACAATCAGGCATGAACTAGAAACTTGCAATGGTGACTACGAGGATGTAGCAAGAAGAAAGATCCCTAGCAGACGATCTGATTGCGTTCGTACAGCAGAATTCCTCGCAAATCTGCAGGAACAGGTGTTGAAGAACCCTGGCATTGGAATTCGGGCTTTGTTCGTGGAGTTGCTAACTGTAGTCAAGCCCTGGATAACAAGGGTAGCCAATGGTAGGCCGTATGTATGGCAGCAGGATTCGGCCCCTTGCCACACCTCTGGGAAAAGTCAAAAATGGTTGTCTGAAAATTTCTACGACTTCACCAGTCCAAATGTTTGGCCTCCAAACTCCCCAGACCTTAACCCCATGGATTATTTTGTATGGGGCGCAGTTGAAAAAGACACCAATCGCACTTCCAGTAATACAAAAGCCCAGTTAATGGATAAAATTAAAACAGTTTTTGCGGCCCTTCCCAGGGAGACTGTAGCATCAGCTTGTTCGAGGTTCCGAAGCAGAATTGAAGCTGTGATCGATGCTAATGGTGGTTATTTTGAGTAAATCTTGTTGATAGTATTGTAATTAACTCTGCCTGTAATGTTTTTTTGTCAATTCATTAAATTTAATAGATACAAAGAAGATTTTCTTTTTCCTTACGAAACCGTCAAATTTATCCCGAACACCGTGTATTCCTGTTCTTGCATAGCCAAATCATCCGAACATGCAAACAGCTGACTTAATATTTATTAGTTGATAAACTTACACAAACGGCTTTGATCAAGTTATAGACATAATTTAGAGTAGTTATCCTATATATATATATATTTTAAAAAAAATCTTTTTTGAAGATGTCTGCGGATTTACTTCATGTGAACTTTAATCCTCCGTAGCGTTGTCGGTTTCGATGATGCCCTCTTGCTGAAAGACTTGGATTCGAATCTCGTCTAGAACGCGAAAAATCTTTATCAGGACATTTCAACTGAAAAGGAGCTACCGGTTTCATATGAAAGTAGCCGGATTTTTCCTCCCGGAAAATAAGCATTGCCAGAACATACACAGTTGACATCGCCAATACACTATGCAGATAGGATTAATCAGGTTTCAAAGAAGCTAAATTGCTTAGCCGTCACCGTCCATTGAGCCTAATACGAAGGAGGTAAATCGAAACTTTAATCATACAGAGGTAATTATGAATTTACTTTTTTATTTCCTGGATGACTTCTTTCAAGGCGAGTTTTATTTTTCCCCTCTTTTTATTTTCTTTCACCACATGCTTTCAACGCTAAGACAGTCAATATTCCAAACATTTCGCACTTCAATGTCTACAGTAATTTTGATTCCTCTCTAAGTAGTAGTAGTCGATTTCTGCATGATATTGGCTTTGATTCTTTCTATAAAACTTACTTATGGACTTTCCTTTTGAACGTGTTACTCATAAATACTATTCAGACGTAATGGTCACTTCCCATCGTCTACAAGACCCCGGATTAATTTCACGATATCATTTTCGATTATGTACTCAATTAAATCATTATTGTGCTCAATAGATTCTTATATTATTGCCTGTGTCCTTTTACTCCGAATTTTTCTAAAGTATTATATTTTAATACATTTAGAATTCATTCCTCATTTCAATGTTCAGTTTCTTCTTTTAAAATTTTTATTTCAATTACCCTCGGAGTTTTTGCTTCGTTCTCGACACTTTAATGTGATCATATGCAAAAATCAATATCATTAACCAATTCAATTTTTCCTTTTCAGATTAATTCGTATAATTCTCTTTGAAGTTTTTCCTCAATGAAGAAGTTCACCTTGATCTTTAGTATTCAACTGGTTGAATGAATCATCTCATAATTTACGATGGACAAGTAAATATCATCTTAAGATCATATCTATGTCTCATCAGATTATGTGAACCTAGTATTCATGTACTTCCTCCCTTAGTTATATATATTTTTTTCATTCTTTAATACAGTACTTCATATTTGTATTAATACTTAATTTTCAATGTTTGTGAAGTTTACTTCTTTACTGCTTAACCCTGGTTCATTCATTTAGAGACATCAGAGCCAACATGAATAAATTATGTTCTTTCTTTCATAGTACTGAGATTTAAGTCAAACAGAATACAATATGCAACCCAGAATATTGAAGTCTACATTGGTATTTAAGTTAATTCGGTTTGATGGTAACTAATGGAGAAATGAGAAATGAACACTGACAGAAATGCCAGTCAGCTTTCCCTTTTCCTTAAAGGATATGTGAAAATCTCTTGATATCCTATTTCTTATACAGTGCAAAACACATTCTATCTCCTAGTTATCTACGCCGACTCTTAAAAACGACACCCACCCACCCACCCACACACACACACATACATAAAGAGAGAGAGAGAGAGAGAGAGAGAGAGAGTGGAATATACAGGATGTTTAAGGTATATGAACCCACCCTCCCTCTATGATGGTGGATACCTAAGAAATATCAGTACACAAAATTAAGATTTATTATTAGCATTCTAGTGAATTTTGTCATTGTTCAGAATTTTGGTTACTAAACTGATAAATATATTGGGTAACTTATAGTAGACAACGGAAAGAACATTGGACACAATTTTAGAAACCCACGGAGACCGTAAGAATATGTCGTCTTTTTTATGTGGACTGATTCTTAAACAGATAATTTTAGGTATTTGTTGCAAGGGCATTCTCTTTATTCCATGAATTCTCTTTTCATCGTTACACGAAGTTCCGAGATCTTTACAATCTTGGAATTTGGGTGGGGATGAAAAAAAGATAGGCTATTGTCATGTCATTCAATCCGTCAATCATTGTTACTTTGTGATCAAGAATTGCTTACTTCTGTTATAAAACATGATAGTAAGTGACGCTTGAGAGAGGGGATTGAATCTTGCGGGTCTCTCATCCTTCACAGAGTGCGAGCCCACGTGCATAATCATGACGATTAATCTGGCCCCAAAACGTCAAGAACATTTTTAAAAAAAATCCTTATCTTATCAAAATCCAAAAAACATCAAGTGTCATTTTACGGCGACCTTTTCTTTGTGCTAAGTTGAGAAATTAGTCAGTTTTACATTTCAATTACTCAGTTATAAATTTACTGTTTTACGATTCAAAATTTATACTTTTATTTCGTAACTACTTTCTGTTTTTTTAGATTTAATTAAATCGATAGGAAATTCTGTAATTTCAGCGGCTTTATATTAAAATATTATTGGGGGTGGGGGGAGAACTTACTTCTTGAATTTCACAATAGTACTGAAACGGTTGCAATCGTCAATAAACGAACAATCACAAAATACATGTTAGAAAGCATATTGAAACGTGTTCATCATATTAATACTAAATAAGAAATAGTCGGATTGATAAAATAAATTCTTTTCATGCTTTGATGAATTACTGATTGCGTTCTCAGTTAATATTTATTCTCAGATTATAAAGGAATTAAACATACAAAATGGCTTGAGCTGGTTAGATTTTATCGCTGATGTAGTTTCATTATATCATATCTGTCAAATGGGGGTGTCTTCTGTTTGGTTTATTTATTTTTTTATGGAATCCTGAATTTCCAAGAAAGAGAAACCACCTCCTCCTCTTCAGTTTTCTCTAAAGTGGCTAAATTAACTCTGAAAATGACTTAGAAAATTTCCTCCATTGCGAACTAGAGTTGAACGTCAGTACTTGTGCAGAACTGTTAACGCTTATGGTAGCTGATGCTTATGACTTTGTATTGTCTTAGAACTGGGATTGACTGGAATTACTAACAAGGAAACTAATGTCAGTATTACGTCTATTAATTGTATTTTCTACAGTAAGTTTTTCTGTTTAGCGGGAGTAAAAACCCTATTACCTCACCTTTGAGTTGGCCGGTCTCACCGACTAACTTCAGCTTAAAGTTGTTATAAATATTCCTCGTGTTCTGGATGGGATTTGAACCTGGATTTTCAACCAACACTGCGTTGTTTTTCCGGCTGCGCTATATTTCCTTAAGATAATCCCTCTGGTTCTTGTATTGGGTGATAGATAGTAGAAACTGCTACGGAGGTTATTTTTTCCGTAGTTTATACCATGTGTGGGTTTACGATAGATGGTGGAGGGAAGGAAAGGGAACCATAATGTTCGCATACTCAACGATGAAAGTCATATTTGTCTATTTCAATTCTGAACTTGATCGTGGATTTTAGATATTTAGAGTGATAAGAAAAGGTCGCGATCATTCGAGCTGTGCAGTTAGAGAAGATATCAATGTATACGAGAGAGAGACATAAAAAAATAAGTGTAAGGCTATCCGTTAACAAGAGAAATAAAAGTGTAAGGGCTCGAGAAGGGTGAAAATCGAGTGTGACTGTTCCATTTGTAGCCTACGTATTCATAGTAGTGGGAATATTTTAGCCCTCCGAGAATAATTACAGCATCTGTAAATTTTTCAGAAAAAGAAAACCACAGAAAATTAATAATAATCATAATCTTTAAAAGAAAGATTCACTATTGTTCATCTTATCAACTAAATTTACTATCTACGAAATCTTATGTAGGAATGACAGCAACATCCCCAACAAAGAAAAACCAATCATTCAAAAAAAAAAAAAAAAACTTATGGAAAAACCTCAAATATATTAAGATTAAAAAAGAACAGAATATTATAGATTTTCTTCCAGTTTTTCCGGAATACAGGAGCATAGTTGAAAATAAAGAAGAAGAACAAGGGACTTTCTTTCTAATAGAAGCCAGCCTGTTAATACCAGTTTTATATATCAGATCAAGAAGAATCGATTTCAGTAACCCTCTCCCAAAGATAGATAAACACTCACTAAACTCAGATCAAGTCAATCTCCCACCCTGTTTCATGGCAACCTGTCAGGAAGACGGTAGGGGATCTTTCAATCTCAGGATACCTGCAAATAATGAACATATAACTGATGGATTCATTATGAATAACTTTTGTGCTCAGGCTAATGAATTACACTCTGAGATATAAGAGTGAAATGATAATATATTTTTTTAAAAAGGCCTATTACAAATACACCGCCTGTAGATAGATATTAAGAGTTGGAGATTCTTTCATTTTACAAAAAAAAAAAAAAAAAAAGTGCATTAGAAAAATTAATGAAAAACTGCGCAACAAACGAAAACCTGTAAAGAAAGAAAACTTACCGGCTCCTTGACAAAGTTAAAACATGCCAATCTGAGCTTATCAAAAAATGAAAGCAGCAGATCCTCTGATGAAAAAATATAAAGAAATAAACATTTTAAAAATTAATAAAGCTCTCGTCATCCTCGATGCGCAATGAATCTCTAAAAGTTCATAAATAAACAGGATATCCCACTTAGCTCCATTACTGACGGCATATAATACAGACACCGTTTTTGCTTTTCAATTTTGTCTTCAAGAACTTGTAAAATGTTCTTACATAAAAGATAAAAAAAAAAAACACAAGATATCCAGAATACACAACAGTTTTCCGGTCAGTTACTGAGCTCAGCACAAACCATTCCTTTTACTGATATTCATCGCTACTGAAAGAAACACAAGCAAATAATTATACATCATATTAGGAAGAATCATGTGTTATATTTGTGTTAATGTAACCAAGAAAAAAAAAAATTCCAAGCAGGCCGAAGCCTTAAAAATCGCCCCATCTGGAAAGATATCTTTGGTATTCCCCAGTTTCACAAAATTATTCTGCATAAACTCCACAGAGCATTAATATTATTAAAACTCATTCGTAATATTGTGAAATAGCATGTCTCTCTCTCTCTTACACACACACACACTTTTTCTGTGTAAGTTCAATAAGTCCAATATAAAACCTGTATACAGTCTTTCCCAAGATGTTGAAGGTATGTCAGCAAAACGTAATAAGACGTTAATAACGCGTGTGTGTGTGTGTGTGTGTGTGTGTGTGTGTGTGTGTGTGTGTGTGTGTGTGTGTGTGTGTGTGTGTGTGTGTGTGTGTGTGTGTGTGTGTGTGTGTGTGTGGACTAAAATAACTATTAAATATTATTCTAATATATGAGGTCGAATCTAAGATGCTTGGTATCATCAGTTAATAAAAAGATAAATAAAACTCAATGTAAGAGTTATATTTCCCTAATGAGAGTTCTGGGAAATATTTATGCAAGCATATTGAGAAGAGGCTAAGAAAAATTAAGGTAGAAAAACTCGGAGAACAAGAAGAGGTCATGCCAAATAGGGGCGGTCAGAATCAGATTTTGATTTTAAGATAAATATTCAAGAAATCGTGTAAATATAAAAATGCTATGTTTTATTGACCTGAAAGAAATGATTATCATTTCTTTAAGTTATATGGTATGCATGAGACTTTTTGCAGAGTCTGTCCTTTAAGTTGTTAGTCAACTGTTACATTTGCTTCAACCTGTTAGATGATGGTTTGGATGCAAAATTATGTTTGGTGCACGCCATCTCTACTGTTATTCGTCATCTATATGGATTATATTATGAAGGAATGTGGCATGAAATGTTTAGCAAAATCGAAATTTTAGACTCAGCTACTTACGTTATGCAAATGACGTGATTCTTCTAAATAAATCCAGAAAGTCTTCAGAAGTCTAACTAAAACGAATAACTACTGTAATAAATTTAGTATGGAAATCAGCAAAAAAAAAAAAAAAAAAATTATAACAGGAAAGAGCAAAGAAAACCAACTGCAATCGGAATTGAGAACCATAGAACAAATAAAGAATCTCAACTATTTAGAAAATTTTTAGTAAAGATGCATATTAAGTATGGAAACTGGTAACAGAATAAGCAAAGCTTCTATGTTGGAGAGTGAGCTGAATAAATGCATGTAGAATCAGAAAAATCAGTCAAAACACTAAAACAACTGTATACAAAAGATCGTTCTCAAACTAATTTTAACTATAATAAACAAAAGACTAAATTAGGAAGCAACCTGACATTGTTAGTATTGAAGAATGTGTGAGTAGAGTTAATTTTAGACGTTTAAACAGAACAGAAAGGGACAGTGGAAAGGGATTCTGCGATCCTACCACTTCTTCTAGCCGAAGGTTTTACTCCCAAAACGTAATCCGGTACGGGGATGACCATACGGCGTTAAAATGACGTTAAATGTGAATAACTAACTAAACAGAATTGCCGAAGAAAGGTTAGCAAAACAGATATCTGAAGCTAGGATGAAGGACCTGGAGTACTATCAAGATCTAGGTATAATGATGCAGTTTGCATTGGAAGACCGAAATGTTACATGCAACAGTATTGAAGACATGAAAAATAGCAGATTAATTTGGAAGACAATTGTCGACGCTGGTAATTATTCAAAGTTAAAATTATGTAGTAATATTGTAGTATCCTGTACTCCCTTAAACGTCCATATCAGACATTTGATGATAGTGATGATATATAGGGTGTTTCAAAACGAATTGGAAAATTGTATATCTCTGCAACCACGAACCACAAATGAATGCAACTTATACCATGTGAACGGCCTTGGCCCAGAGTTTGATATATAATTATTATATATCAAATTATATAATAAATATAATTATTTGAAATCGGGTTATTCTTTTTGAAACACCCTGTATTACATTTGTGATAATCTAATATCTGCTGCTGGTAAAGAGAATGGTTCTTATGGATGATCAGGAATGGTGCATAAGAAATAAGAAATAAAACATAAGAAATATAAGGAACCACTGGATGATTGCCGAATGCGTTATGTGGGAATGTTGGCTTTCCCATCCATCAGCCTCGATGGCATACCGCACTTGCCTCAGATTGAACTGCAAAGTGAACAGCTCGTTCCACCTCATTCTTCGGATGCTCATTTGCTTCGAGTTGAAGTAAGTAAAATAATGTCTTAAACAACCTAATTAAATTTGTAGCTATCGTCTTTCAGGGACTTTGATTTCGTAGCAAGCTCCTGTTTGTTTCAGCTTGGTTTAAAAATATTCAGATTTTTATCCAATATCTTCGTAACATAAAGTAAGATTACACTATGTTAAAATGAAAGTGATTATGCTAGAAATACAATCCACGAACTCATGTTGGCTACATTTGTATTATTTGTTTAGCTCGAATAAGGAATTCAATCCCTTTAGGCAATAATTACGGAAATGATGCGGAATAAAACTGCTCAACACAGTTGTGCCTCCGTTTGAAAATAAACATTTCATCACAGGACCTGTACGTTTTTAACGTGTCTAAATAAAAATAAAAACAGAGCGATTCTTAAACCAACTTGTAGTAACTTTTTCACTTCTTATAAATGAACGTTATAATAATGATAATGCGTATAGTGAGATACTGTTTAATGTTAAACCTTGCCATTTAACAAATCTACTCATAAAACTGGGTGGGGGGGGGGATATATCCATTGCACTAAACTATTTTAATGTAAAATCAAACATATATAAGTGTAATATTGATTGACTTTCCACACAAATTCTTGCTTATCATCTAAGAAGATAAATTCCCTTTTTGATGAGGGATAGATCATTGATGTTTTGAACTGACCAAGTATTCATGTTTTCACTTATAGCAAAGTGAATTTGAATGATGTTAACATTCATTGAAGGTTACACAATTCTGAACTGGTTAGTGAAGTTTCCGAAAAAATTTTTTCAGGAATTTCAAAAATTATTATGCTACAATTGTTATGCATTTGAATGAGCAGAAAATAACACTGATAATGCTCACATTATTAAATAAAATATTTAGTAAAATTCGGTTGGATAATTTTTTCCCAAATTTTCCTTATTTTCCAAAAAAAAAAAAAAGGAGGGGAGACAAGGTACTTTGTGCAAACGAAGCCGAAGTTTTTAATTCGTCAATCTTGTAAGTTCTTTCTTTTGAAGATTTTTTTCATGTACAACGAAGGCAAAACTTCTTGCTCTTAGTTAAAAAGTTCAACCAGCTTCTGTCGCATGAGCATTCGGAATAATAAGTCCCCACATCTAGCATTTCTTAAAAATCGAAACTGACTGGTCTGACGAGTGTCAAAAAGAAAATTTAATCAAATGATAAAAGAGCTTAACTGACCAACGAATGAAAAATTTGACACCAAGTCTATTTACGTCAAGTTTTCAAAAATTATTGTCATTATTTTGAATTTTTGTTCCTTCAAATGTTATGCATGTGAAGGTCTCTAATGACTACTATAGTGGGCTGCTGTTTAATCTACAAGTTAATTTTTTATAAATGTTGAGTTACTTAATAAGATAGTAGGGCATTAAAGTTTTCAACTGTAATTTGAAAAACAACCTTGTGTGATTTTGATAATTTCTCTTAAGTTCTGTTTTTCAGTAATTTGATATATATATATATATATATATATATATATATATATATATATATAGGGGAGATAGGTTCATCTCCCCTCTCTCGCAGTCTGAGGGGATGGGAAATGAGAAAATCACAAAAGTGCACAGACTTTTTCATTGTTGTTCAGTCATTCTTTATCTGTCTAATTGTTACTAACTGATAGCATATTAGCAGATAACAGTACGAAACGGGGGGGGGTATCTCTCCTTGAAATACCAGATCCAATTTATGCTTACTCCATGAAGAACACAATTTCATCCAGCTCTGCATATCCAGCATCGCCTTCAATAGTCTTACATAATAGCAAAACTCGCATATATTTTCATACTCAGCAAACGTTAGGAGTGACGGATAACGAATTATGAGAATTTAATAATTTTAATAACTTATTAAACAAATCATGAAATATACCAACAGGCCATACTGCTCAACGGAATATTCGCATTTTCGCACGGATATCTCTCGTTCTCCTATAGGTCTAAATTTAGATGAATGTAAATTCTTAGGGTACAGTCCCTGTACTACCCATCACAAATACAGTAATCCAGACAATTTGGATTACTACTATATTTTTGATGGATAGTGAAGCGATAGGACTGCTACCTTAAGAATTTTCTCTTTTTAGCTCTTAAAAGTAAGGTATAGTCGGACAGACTTTGCAAAATTACCACGGAGCCTAAAAGAAAACAGATTATGAAGAAATTGGATTACATATATTAATACAGGAGAATTTAATATGGAATAATTACAAATACAAAGGAACCGTGGAAACAGAGAAGTTTAGTATAATGCAGTAAATATTTAATCACTCACTCACTTACACACACACACATACCATAACTACACGAGTAAGAGAATAATTTGAATTTATATTTAAAATAAATATAAGCTATGTGGAAGCCTCCGTAGCTCAGTCAGTATAGACGAAGCCCTTTGGTCGGAAAAAACCTGGGTTCGATTCCCGTTAGTGACGCGAGGAACCTCTGTCTGGTCTCTTTCGACTAAAGGTAAGTTAACCGGTCTCATACGGAGGTGGAGGTTTTCCCCCGATAACTCGGGTTTTCGTCCCTCAAACAATTTTAGGTGGTAAAAACCTTTAAAACTGTCTTTGTTATACAGGCACTGTTCCAAGTAAAAATTTACATTGCTACAATAAAAAAAAACCGGTATAGGAAGTTTCCCATTATAAAACCAGATTATTGAATGATACAAATATATGTACTTATAAAGAATTAATGAATGCTAAGAAAAAAAAATGGAAACAAACAATGACATATTATAAAAACAATACAAAATGCAGATACAAGTCAAGAAAGCTTTAAAAAAAATAAAATATAGGGTGATTAATTAAAGACAGTCAAAATGAAAAACAAAGAATCGTCCCATAAATGGCTCAGTAGAAAATTATTGGAAGATGAAAGAGAATGCAAAAAGGACAAGAGTTATAATAGAGAGAGAAATGAGAAGAAATATACAATTGTATAAATGGTCTGTTTCTAATTTATAAAACATAACCTAACGCATATAAAATACTGAAGCATGACAGTAAAGATATTACAGAAACATAAATATAAGCAGTGAACCTAAGACTGACTACATATTTTTGAAGAAAAATCAAATTTTCCTCAGAATTATGAGCTGAAAATAATACGAAAGAAACATCTAGTCAACAAGATTATAGCAACAGAAGAATCATAAATCAAAAAAAAAAAAAGGAAAAACTACCAGAGGATTACTTAAACTCAGAATTTTGCAAAGTTTCAAGAATAATATTTGGATAAAAACTTTTAAATAAAATATATTAAACGCGATACTCAAAGGAAAAGATCGATAGTAAGTTGTATTTATTTAAAAAAAAGTAATGCAGGCGATCCCAAAAATATAGAGGTATAAGCCTTTATGCAAGACACATAGCACAACATTATTGTTTATTTTTAATATGAATCCAACCTACGAAAGGCAGTAAAACCTACAGTGTAATGTTAGTACTGTGAGTTGGATAAGTGTTAGTTAATCCGTTATAAAACACTTCTTTTAACTCTTCTAAAGATGGGAGACACAAACATCCGTGTTCACAGTGGAATAAGTTATCCACTCTGCAATAAGAAACTTACTAGAATGAAACTTCTGAATATTTTGTATCACAGAATGTTTTTTGAAAGAACGATCACGTACATACCCTGTCAAAAATAAATAACAGAAGAAAAGAAGTACCATGAAGAAATGTGACATTTATAGATTTTGAGGCAGCAGCTGATAAGGTTCAGAGAAAAACTGTATTTAAATATTAAAGGAAAACCAAATACCAGACAATATCATAAGGACTATTATACTCGGTATATGAGAACAACATTATAGATTAAACTATGAATTATCAGTCTTGGAAAAAGAAATAAACCAGAGAGAAATAGGTAATAACCATATCTCCAATTACTTTTAATACGTATTTTAAAAAAGAAAAGAAAAGTTAGAATAGAAAGAACCAACAGTACATAAAACTGTCTCATCATGTGACTTGAAACATGGCTTCCACTGAAGGTCAAGTAATGAAAGTGACTCTGCAGTTAATCTTCAGAGTTAAAATGCTATTTTAAACATAAAGGAAATATTCAAAGATTTCGGAATGATAAGGGCAACAGGAAAATTGAAAATGGAACTTCTTATAATTTTTCTAGTTAAACCCTAACTAGAAATGAAACGGAAACAATAAAAGGTTTGCGTAAGTTATTTTTACTTATTTAGGTTTCATATAAAGAATATGAAAAAAATGGCATAAATATGAATATTACAAAATACCTAGAGCTAATAAAAGTGAATAACGCTTAAACTTACCTAGTGCAACACAGACAAGATTAAAATTTTAAAATACATTAGCTATGCCAATACTACTGCATGGAAATCTTGCCAATGGAACAAAAAGATAAACATATTACTAGAATTAAATATGAATAAACATATACATGTGTATTCATATGTAAACATATATGAATAAACAAAATTTATGAGAAAAACAGCAAATTTTTCTATCAAATGTGATAGTAAAATAAAGAGAAAATATATGAAAGGAATAAACCAAACATGAATAATAGAGAATAAAAAAATATAAGCATATATAGAAGGGACGTATTAAAGGAATACACACGGAAAGACTGCTTAAAGGTACGTTAACATAAAGCTAGACAGGAAAATAAAACTTGGCCATACTTGAAGAAGGCTGACTGGTTCCTTCTGAAATCTGAAGGCTACGGTAGGCTTAAATCCTCGAATTCAACGGTCTCTTCAAGTTATAGCAAAGGATAATAGAAAAGCAATTGAATATAAACTGAATAGATAGTTTAGGCAATTGTTGAAAGTTTAAATTATTAAGTGAAAAACATCCTGAAAGAAGGATTCAAAAAATTGCATTTATATGTTATTTTCTTCCTCGTTTAGACTTCATGAACTTAGTTCTAGGAATAAAATGCTCGAAGAATTATCTTCCTAGCGAAATCAGAATACTTTTAATACTTGTTTAAAGGAGATGGTTTCTTATAAAAGTCTACAGGAGAAACTTTTTTTTTCTGTCTTCAACTTCTGAATCCTTACGCAAGTAATAAACTCTCCAACTATAGTGAGTTTCATATCTCTACTTCATCTCTAATTAAATTAAATACCATATGAATGAATGAATAAACAAGCAGTCTTGCTTTCCTTATCTCAGTTGTAGATTACTTTGTTAATTTTTGGATAATTCGAGGACTAGAGTTAACGTATTTGAAAAACTGCTCTCAAATTGCATGAAACTATATTGCAAACCATATGTTATGTGTAACTCAATCGAGTCAGTTTTTAATATAAGACCGTCTTCAAGATTTTCATTTAAAATGATCTTTAGATGCCAGTCTAAATTAACTATATGATTCTTGAAACAAAAGTTTTAAAATGAAATGAATCAGAAACGGAACCGAAAAGATAACTTATATCACAGTAATATATTTCATATAAAGATTAAATGTTTTATACCCAAAATGTCACCTATTCATTATGTATAATTTAGTCATGTTATGGACAACAGCGTGCCTGTCCGTCAGTATGAAACAACTCCAGGGCTGATAAACTGATGTTGCTTAAACTTAATATTCTATAAATTCTATACTTTACATGTTCTTCACACACAATGGAGTTCGCCTTTGAGCACCAAATGCAATCGCTCCCTCGGAATTTTAATCACATCCACTGAACGTAATTTTGCACTAAGATTCTTAATTTCTGTTTATTAGATAACAGTAATGTACAGTATATGAATATTGCCAAAAGGTTTACAGTGTTACATCTTCCAACTTGCTTAAAATATATTGAAATGAACGGATTACACGTACTTCTAATGAATTTATTACGTGATTAAAAACATAGTGTAAATAATGATTGTATGGTATATTTAATTTAGGTAATACAGTAGTAGGACGTTTTTAGTAAATAATGATAACAGTTTATTCACTTTACGCTAAAAAAAAGTTCTTTGCACGTCCTTATTAGCAATTGTTTGTCATATGAGAAAGGCGTTTAACTCTGAACAACATTATTTGGATTGGAACGATAATGGAGAATATAAGCTGATAATAATAATTGATTACTTTCAATGACATTTTCGAAAACTTTCCCAACTAAGAAACCAATTTAGTAATGGTTTAAATTTTTTTTTCTAGAGTGACAATACTTTGCCGTCAGGCACAGTTATTGTATGGCTTCCAACTCAAATATGGTTTTATTATCGCGCAAAATCCAACAGGGAATAGATGTTTAATTTTATCTGAAATAGTCGTTAACATGAAATTTACCTCTGCACAATGCATGTTATAATGGTTACTTTTTCCATCATTAAAGAGTGCCACGTATTAAAACACGATTAAGTTATACGGGATTTTTTTTTAATCATTTTGTCATTTCATGATCCATTCTGATCTATTTTTCTCGAAATTGTCAGACCATTAGTATCTTGTTTACTGATTAACATAATGTTATGCTATCTAGATTCATCAAGAAGCAAAATGGCTTCTTGGACATGAAAAAGATGACATTGGAACACGAATGATTGTGACCTGTCAGGCCCAACATTATTCGAGCAGAAGTATTCTCCATTTTCCAATCTATCGCATGTAGTTCGAATTCTGTTATGATATAGATGTTTATGGAAGCCTTTACGTGATAAATGATCATCATGGCCCTCTCTCTTCTAACTGGATGCCTAAAATGGCTTTGATAATCAAGGTTCTCCGATTAAGTTACTCTTAACCCATACATGAAAAACATAATGAGATATATCAAAAACAATTTTAAAAAATGTTGAACATTTACATTTATCAAGAAAATGTAACGAAATGAATTTGTAACATTTTAATTTACTTTTTGCTTTATAATTATTAAAAATAATTATAAAGCAAAAGTCTGCATTGTATCTATAATAGCTATTAGACATCAGTAATTTTTATCATTGCATTTTAACAATAATAAACTATTACGGATGTTTAATTTTTCTCCTCTGACTGCTAGCACTAATAGTGGTTAATGATGAAGGTAATTTTGCTATAAGTACGTCAACTGCCAGCACTCTCTCTCTCTCTCTCTCTCTCTCTCTCTCCTTCTTGTTGAAACAGGAAATGTAATTATGGGAGCAATTAATTTGTTGATTATATATCTAATAAACTATTAGTATGATACTATCACTAAAAAGGTTTCACCAGTTTCAAAGCCTTTTAACAAACTAACAAATATTAACATAAGTGAAAATAAGACAAAGCAACGAATTCAAGATTAAGAATTATCACAGCTATCATGAAGAACAGAGGAAGATGGAGAGGAGCACTTTAGTGAGGAACAATTTACTCAGTTTAGGTTAAACCAATATAAATCTTGGATTGGTTATAATTAAGAAGAGGCCAATATATTATTATATAACCGTTAACCACATAAAACGGCTTGTTTGACATGGAGAGGTGGGGGAGTTTCAGGGAAGAGAAATCCAGAAATTACTGAATGAAACTTCTCTCTCTCTCTCTCTCTCTCTCTCTCTCTCACACACACACACACACACACACACACACACACACACACAAAGCAGGTGATCACAGAAATTGTCCACCTACTCGTAGTTAATAAAATCTACAATATCTAAAATGACCATATATAATTAAAAATACCGGCGCAGTCATTGAGACGGATTATAGTCACAATGCAATACAAAAGGCGAAAAATACTGAGAAATATAGGGGGGGGGCGGATCCAAAATATTCATATTAAATATCCTGGGATTTATGATATTTTTCCCAAAGAAAGAGACGCATTTTTATCCCCCACTCCCGTGTTCCCGCGTGACAAAGCTGATTTTTTTTTTTAATCACATAATTCTATGTTTTCTCTCGCTATAAAATGTTAATCTGGCATTGTTATAAAATGACAATCTTTGTGAACTACAAGACTTGTTCACAAAGTTGAATATGGTTTTATACTGAATATACTACGTAAATCGGACACACGCGCCTGATTTTGCCTTGAATCTGGAAATGAACTATTGTAGTAGTCTCGTAGATATCACAATCTGTTTACAATACCAACTAGATCTTCGAGTTCAAGTTATTCTCTCAGCAATATTAATAGATAAGATGAGTTGAAACCGAACGACACAGTTGGCAGGCTTAAAACCTGATATGATGCACATAGCGAAATCACACTAGTCATTTACGACATTCGAGCCAACTTTACTAACAGCAACTAGAGACTAAACAGTATCGCTTAGTAGAGTGAAAACAAGTACACCGCAGTTAGAATAATAACGGAGGACATGAATTTTTTTTGTCAGTCTGTAAAGACAAGATACCCAAGTTAGTCTTTGAAGCAGGTAGCATTTCGCCCCAGCCCCGGAACTTTCAAGGTTTTTTACCTCCTGCAAGCAAAAGTCGGTGCACAGATAGGGCTAACATAGCGTCTGACTTAGCTGTCTCTGTATTAATCCTACTAAATATAACCATGAACACAACTCCTTGCTTTTAGAAATGTCTGTTTTGAGATTATATTAAGTCAAATTTCATTGATTTTTGTTGTTTTTGTGTGAATTTTGTTAGTTAAATAATATTTTATTAACATACATGTATTATTTCTGAGAAAATTCCCATGTTACTCCTCTAAAAACTATTATTTTTACGGCTATTTTGCCTGCTTTTGTTTAAGAGTGCCCCCTTTTTTTAATGTCATTGGCTTTTTACTCAAGAATTTTTAGGGCATTGCAGATGTATTTTAGAGACAAAGATATGTAGCATAATAGAAGAAAATTCGCACATACCTTTTCTTGGATGTTGTTGCCTGTCTTCTTTCTGCGGTGTGCATACTTCTACTGTTATGGTGTTGAAAGGGGAGTGGGGGGGGGGGGCTTAGGCAATGTGGGAGAATTAATTTGAAAAAACCCGTTTTTTTTAATATAATACATACATATATTATTACTTTAAGGGTGGGCGGAGCGCTTTTTTTTGGGTGGGAAAAAGATGAAAAAGGGGGCTGAAAATATAAACTTTTTTAGAGGAAGGATTATGGGAAAAGGGAGCGGTCCCCTTTTTCATCTTTTTCCCGCCCTACAAAAAAGCGCTCCGCCCACCCTTAAAAATAATAAATGCATATATTATATAAAAAAAACGGCTTTTTTTCAAATTAATTCTCCCGCATTGCCTAAGGCCCCCCACTCCCCTTTCAACACCATAACAGCAGGAGTATGCACACCGCAGAAATAAGATAGGCAACAACATCCAAGAAAAGGTATGTGCGAATTTTCTTCTATTATGCTACATATATTTGTCTCTAATGCATCTGCAATGCCCTAAGAATTCTTGAGTAAAAAGCCAATGACATTAAAAAAGGGGCACTCCTAAACAAAAGCAGGGCAAAATAGCCGTAAAAAAATAATTATTAACATACTATTTAAGCCATCCTTTATTGCATATACTAAACTATGCACAGAAACATATATTAACAGTAACGATTTACTCTTGGGTTTTGGTAAGGCATGATTAACAAAATAGCATAAAATAGAGAATTAATAAACGAAAAGATTTTATAAAAATACATTTTACTGTTCTCAACAAATTGCCCCCAAAAATATCCAAAAATATTAAAAAAAAAAAAAAATAAGACCGATGCAAATTATATCGCATTCATTATAGCAAAACAGGCTATGCGATAAACTGTATAAAATATGTATTAAAATATCAATCGTATGCTACAACTTGTTAATGAAAAATAGAACGGTTTCTCCTCCCCCTCACCCCTCCCCAAAAAAGGTCGACTCAATGTTCATACTGAAATTAAAGGAAAATGAAATAATTTAATCTGTAAACTCATACAGCATTCATATACTAGGAGAAACCGTTTGATAAATTAGATATATTCTGTCGGTTGTGCTGGAAAGATTACTCAAATAATTCTTAATAAAAACATCAGCAAGAGGGGAAAAAATTACAGGAAGGATGACGAATACGAGTTCGCTATCACTGTTCACATGCGTATAAATAAAATTATTAAAAAAGTAAATAAATTATTGTAAACAATCATAAAAAAAGACGTATTTCGTAATCAATACTTGGGCCTAATGCCGTTTTTGGCTTATTTTCTTGACAACAACAGAAATCTGGATTACCAGACAAAATTTATTAGAGATTTTATATATCAAAAAATTTTTATTAAATTCCAAGCCGGAGAGGAATTAATATCATCATTTCAAATCCAAATAAAATGGCGCAATTGAAAATAAAACTGAATGCACATATTCTGGGGAATATTCTTTCAAATTTCAATTCATAGAAAGTTAATTTTTTTTTTTCATACCTGAGAAATGGTATAAAAAATGGAGATATAAGAAGCTGAAATGCTAAGGTTCAGTTAAAACTCGCTCGGTTAAACCGAAATGGAGAGATACTTGTAGAGATAATCATAAGACACTTCAAGAATGAAGTGTGTTATGATTCGCCTATTTCTATTCTTTTACCCGACTGTACAGCCTCTGTTTGTTTTTTTTTTTTTTTTTGGTTAATAACCGATAGGCATATTTATTGTTGATGATCTAAGGATCAGATAATCCAAAACCTCTGCTCTAACGATCGCTCTATTTACGTGTTCAATGAATGGTCCAGTGAGACCGTATATGGAATGGGCGAAAAATGCTATAGGATGATAACGTATAGAACATTTTAGTGTTGTGGTGGTGGATTAACCATTAGATAATCCGAAAAGTCTTACATTAGATGATGAAAATTGTGCGATCACTGACAAACAAATTCAAAATAATCAATTTATTTTAATCGTTTTCAAATACATTGTCATTAATTAAAATAAATCAAGAGCGTTACGTAACGCTGAAAACACGAACTGCAGTTAAATACCCTTGTGTCATTTTCTTAAAATCTACTACTCACGAAATCTCGTACGCCATTTAAAATGACAGTTTAAAACAAGATGACCGTCTACACTTGCCAACCAACAATGGGTTCGAATCTCATTGTGGCATTGATGTTTGCGAAATGTTTTAGGTGGCACACGCTTTTTGTTATTCTGTGTGAGACTGCTTATTGAAGCCGGAAGTGGCTTGATAAAATATTGCGTTTGGTCTTTAGGGGAAGGTTCCTCTTTTATCTTATATTAGTCATAGTAAAAAAAAAAAAAAAAAAGTACAAGATATTTGATTCATAGTTGCTCAACTAAACATAAAGTGAAGCATCCTTAATCCCATAAGTCCGTGTGATACGAAAAGTTGTATTCTTCTTGAAGCTGTGCTCTTCTGTCCAGTGTGTTTCGAGGGATGAAAAACCCGAGTTTCTACGAACAGAAACCTTTCTACTTCCTATGAAGCTAACTCCTTTTCAGATTTAAAAAAAAAAATCTTGTAAAGGCTCTTAGCGTTCATGATTCGAACCCAGTCTTTTGAATTCAGAGAATAACGTAATTCATTATGTTAAAAGAAGGATGAGATCAAGGTTAGGAAAAAAAAAATCCTTCGTTTTGATTGTTATCTCATATTTTGTATACTGACCCTATTGATAATGATAATTAATAATAACTAATTTTCTATGAACTTGTGCAAATTTTTATTTCGCCAAATTATTTAGGAATAGCATATTTGCTTTATATTAAACGAGGATTTTTCTATTTATTAAAGTATGTTTTTGTTCTGTTTTTAAGCTGTTAAAGATGTTTGCCGGCCTGATAGACACTGAGTGAGCTCACTGAATCGCAGTTTGACCATCATTTCACTAAGTAATAAAGACCTATCATATATGACTCAGATCATGAATCTCTGAGTTTTGTCATTATTATCTCGAATATTCCTCGACAATAACGATCTCGAATATGTCTGAATCATCCAGGAATTTCTGCCTCTTTTGATATATGAAATATATCGGCATAGCATTCTGATATTGTCATGAAATGAATGCAATGGGCCAAGAGTTAGCATAGCGAAAAATAAAAGTGTTTTGTATAATTCCATGCCATTCATATTCAGAAAAGCAACTGTTCAGTTATCCCTTGCATGTAATCAAGATAATTCCTTACGCATTATACACAGCTTAATTCCAGTATTCCGCTTGGTTACCTTTTTTGGGAAACTAATAGGATAAAAAGAATACTAATTGGCAATATTACAAAATGTTCAGTCACTTACGTGTAAAAGATGATTTGAAGTTATTTCATCCTAACGTTTACCAATCAAGATTAGTCTTGTTTTCTGAGAAATTTCGAAATGGATTATATTATACGACTTTACTCTTTTTAGAAAAGAAAACACCTTTTATATATGACAGAAAACATATACATAGCTTAGAATTATAATCACATAAAATGCAACAGATTCTTTCACCAAAACGTCAAGATGAGATGATTACAGCGAAAGATTATGTGTAGATATGGGTTGTCAGTGGATGCCTTTTGTTTTTATTTATAAGGCAAATTAAATAAAGAGCCTTCGTAGCTCAAGTCAGTAACGACGATGATCTGTAGTTGGAAAGATCTGGGTTCGAATCCCGTTCTAGAAGACCTTTTCAACTGAAAGTGAGTTAGCCAGTCTCATACGGTGGTAGTAGGGTTTTTATCCTGAATAATATTCAAGCCAGTGGTAAAAAAAACCTTCAAAATTTACATACATAGTGCATTGGTTTCGTGGGCTTGGTTTCTTTGGCCGTAATTCGAACCCCAATTAAACAATCTTGCTCTAAATACAACTATCTCCGCAGATAAGCGGTGCATTCGGTTGTAAATTATTCATGCCTGAAGTTAACCATAATGGTTCATGTGATTCAAATAGTACAGACTTTATCACACATTCGTTTTGATGTGTTCAAATATTTATGATTGGGCAACCCAAGGTTATGAAGAAATGTTATGAAGGCTGTTTTCTTTGTAATTATAGACTCCCGATTCTAAAATCTTTTTAAAACTGAAGTAATAAGATTTTAAATGCGTGTGTGAGTGAATTTATCAAATTCTAATAAACAACAAGGAGGATATTTCGTGCAAAATGGAATTTCCGCTATCACGCGAATCGTTTCAAGTACTGATGTGATGAATCTATGTTTAATTTATTTATAGAATTAAAGTGACGTATCTTTTTTTTAGCGTACTCATTTATTTGTTACATCCTCTGATAAAACGAAAGCCATTGCCGATGGACAGATACCTAATATATTAATTGACTTCAAATTTCTTCGTCACTACGATATGGAACTAATTCAATAAACGAAACCATCACTCATGTAATGCATCATTTTAAAACATGCTGCACTGGACTTGTTTATTTTGCATAATTATAACCCGCAGTTCATATTTTATGCACCTTTGTTTTTAGAAATGTCACAAACGAAACTTGTTTTCATATTTTTAACTACGATACGGCAGAAAGTATTGTACTCATCAAACTGAGCTAATATTTCTGAGTTCGCTTAATATAAATTACTCTCCTTTATTACTAAAACATCTATTACACGTAGTTGGAAATGCTGGGAGATGTCAATTCTTTGACACATTTATGCCGATGCATTACCATTAAACCAGCGATAACACTAGACTTATGACCCTGTGCTGTGTGATGTACGGGGCACCAAGCTTGCTATTGTCGTAATCATATGAAAGCTGTTTATCACTTTTCTGATAATATTTAATAGCTCATTTCAGTTGGTACAAATTTTGGTGGGAGAGTGAGCATTACAAAGTAACGTTTTGTTTAAAGAAGTGCGAGTGCGCTACAGAGAAATAAGTTGATAGAATAATCTATCCTTGTACTTTTTGGGAGTTTAATGGATGAGTGGTGCGTGTGTGTTTATCTTTTCAAAAATAATATATGTGACCATCAAGAATTTTCTTTTCTTTCTCTCAGCGTTCGAGTCTTTCATCCCTGTAATTGATGATTATGCAATATAGAGTAAACAACTGCGTTCGGTATTTATGGTTAGAGGAATTCATGATGCAAACCTATGAAAATCGGTATTTGATATAGCGTGCTTTAACCATTAAATTGCTTTTAAAAATATCGGAAAATTATTAGTTTATATATATATATTAAGATGCTTCAATTTTTCCTAATACTAGAGGAAAGTCACTGAAAAACGACCATATAATATAATAGAATAGTCCAGCCCAAAGAAACCGGGGGTTACTTCTCTGGTAGTATGATGTATGATTACCATATTTCCATATTAGGACAAACAGAAAAATCCACAAACTGAGTATACAGGATCACATTACAGACAGTTTATATGGTAAATCTAAGGCCTTAGATCTATCTAGTCATTTACTAAATTCTATAAATCCAAACGGAACAACAATTGTTTTAGAGAGCTAGTAAAGTTGGACATGTCATAGATCTTGGATTGGTGCTATCATGAGATTAAAAAAAAAACCTACAATTCATGGAAATAAACCTCAATTCTGATCATCCGAATGCAAAACCTCAATACTTATTGCTGTTATACAACCGAAATTCAGCTATGACGAACACGAGCCCCCCCCCCCCCCCCCATGTGTGTTAATAATACCACCGGAATAGTTTCAAACATTAGCAATCCATTTTTAGTGTAATGATTACCGCATTTCTAATATTGGTGTATATCTGAATCTTATGATGTGTATGTGTGCGTGCGCGCACGCGCACACACACACACACTCACTCGAATCAGATTGTCCTCATGAGGAGTACGAAATTAGCTGTGTTTTTTAATAATAATTAATAGAATATTTTATTTTTGTTTCCTTCAGCTTAATCTTAATTAGTAACATATTTTTTTTTTACCAAACAACTATTTCAACAGAAACTGTTAGGTCAGGCAGATCAAATTTCTCATTTCTTTCTATCTTCCCAAATTCTTCCTCCATGAGCATTACCAGCGAATGAAATGAAAAGGTAGCATCTACCTATTTGAGAAGAAACCTTAATATACATATAATGAAAAAAAAACTGTACAAATCTGTTTTTAATCCTTAGAGTTACATCTCAAAAATGCTGCAGAATTATTTCTTTTTTTTAAATATTAGGAATTTTCACAGTTTTTCCGATTGCTAACGAATATACACTAAAACTGGAAAATAATAATAATAATAATAATCCACACGCCTTCGGGAATTCAAAAACCTTGCAATTGCGCAATGTGTGTGTAAATGATCAGGGAGAATGACGGAATCTGTTACCATATTTCCCAAAGAGCTCGATGACTATATTTATCGGGGGAAACGCTATTGACAAGGTTGTTCTGAAGAAGAGAATCAGATGGAATGAAAGGGTAGAAGTTACCTACTTCAGAAGTTGACTCAATACGTTTGGAACTGAATGGATACTGACCATCAGCCGCTCGTGTTCTTACATGTCCAGAGGAAAGAGGAAGGTGGAAACCACCCTCGTAAAGCACCGCCCATGAAAATACCAACAAAATTCATAATAAAGAAATGTGGTATCCATCAGAAACTGACGAGACTCTCTGATAGCTAGCAAATAAGTGGAAGTGGACGGCTTTCTATTTGACAGTCAAATACTACCCCTGGAGCCTCGCGTGCACCAATCCAAATGTGAGGACGAGAACCGAGCGCTTCGTATGATGCAATAAATTCAAAGTTAATTTGGTTTCATTAATAAATTTTCTTGTCATGGCAAGATGATTTGTTCGGGGCATTCTGGGCTTTCTCAAGGTCAAAGCAAGTAAATCATCTTCAAAGCACAAACAGTGTGAAGACATGATTTCATATTATTTGCAAGACAGAATATACATAAACCTGTTTTATCCATATAAACGAAACTGGCTATGAATGGTTTTGAAACCAGACTGCAATTACAAATTCCGTATGACGAGTCATTGAATAACATGATAAGCGCAGTTACAAGGATCTGCTAATTTGTCACGAGTACTGATTATTTATTGTCATAGATTAATCAGTGCAATTTAAAACTGGAGATCGAGTTGGTTAGTGAGAAAGTTGATAAAATGCTCATCGAACCCCTTTTCCTACTATTTGGACTTGAGAAAGTGCAACATTATCCTCCTAAAACAGTCCGTTTTTTGTAAAAAAATATAACCCATAAGACTATTAATATTAGCAAGGATTGATCTAATGTACTCGTTCTGAATAAAACATTCTTCAACGTTTCATACTATCAACTGGAGTTATGTTCACGAGACGTGACGGATGTGAGATAGAATAAGAGTATTGATGTCAGAATAAAGCTACTATTTTAGCGTAGAGGAATAAATCTGGCTTCAACAAATCACATGACCCATTCCCACCACTATCGGCTACAATTTTTTGGTTTAATGCATTACCACAACTAGAATGTGAGATTTCAGTCTGTCTGAAACTAAATGTTTACACTGTTTACACAGTGTAAACATTTAGTTTTCCCAACTAGTCCCCAACTAATAGTTTCCAGCGTCTCATTCTTGCTGAATATCCTTATTTCCTCTTCAATACTCGTGTGCAGTAACACTGCCTTTACACTGCCTTTACACTGCTGGATTAATAATCGGTGCGTTAACATTACTAGATTCATAAACTTATTTTTATTATATCTCTGGAATTGTTGTTGTAAATGCAGAACTGCCACAATAAAACATTCATCCTTAGTACTTTCAGATTCCTGGGGAATGCATGTACATCAACAGTCACACCCTGCTCTTTCTCAAACGATGGTACAATGTCTGCTATAAAAACAGTAAGACTACGATTAACTATACTAAACGCGACCAGGGAGGGGGGGGGGGATTTTCGATAGCCGATAGAATGTCCAGAAAATTGATAGAAAGCTCAAATATACTGTCGACAGGTGCATTCCAGCGGAAGTCTTTATTAGTCTGTAAACTGGAAAATTTAACTGTAGAACAGAAAATGCAAGTAGCTGGTACGTATTTCTGTGCATTGGGCATTTCAGATGGGTTGCAGGTGGGAAGAAAAATCTATGCTAGTGATTACAAATTAAACGCTACGATAATTAATCTATTATTTTTTAAATCTCTTTGTTGCACATTACTTTATACAGGTTCCCAGGGAGCTCAAGTGTTAGACAAATCGTTCTGTAATTACATTTTGAAGAGATGCATATTATACAGTGATATGCTCAAAGGAGGTTGAGAACTGGTTGAATGAAAATGTTCATTCACCCATTCCTCAATATGGTTGAACTTCCGACTGCTTTAAGGAAGGGGAGGTTGGACTGTTTAAAATTAGCGAATGACAACTGATTATTGTACTGACCGCATGAATGTGAGTGTGTGTTCAGGGTGATGTGTAGAAGAAAAAATGCACAAGGAAAAGCACAGCAATGTTTCTGATACCTTTTGAGGTGATTGGAACTCGGATCACTCCAACTAAGAAAAATGTTATCCCGACCACACCTCACCCTGACAAGAAATGTTTCTACTTTTTGAAGAGGTCAAGAAATTATTTATAAAAATAAAACATCCACATACCTTTTATAGTTAGACGACATGATGTTGAATAATCCTCTTAAAATTCAGTCTACATCGCGGAAGCGATCTGATATTGATAGGAGCCAGGACCGGCTCTAGTAGTGGTGAGAAATATTCTCTGTTCCCCTAAGCAAGTAAAAAAACATTAACTTAATTTTTATTCATACAGATTATATAAGAAGCTCACATTTTTACTTTTCAAAATATTTAAGAATTTCTTTTTTTAAAGGCATATTTGCTTGTTGATATGTCATGTTGCTATTCTATCATATTATTATAAACGCAATTTAGTATGTATGTATGATAAAAAGGTGAATATAGCTTTTTCTGTTTAAGAAATACGCTCCTAAATCATTCTGGCTGCACATTTACTCAAGATAATTTAGGAAGAAATTCCCGCTTCATCCAATTTCATATACCATACAAACGACGCAGACTGTACTTCAACTAATCCAACAAAATTGTCATGTTCTATTGAATTATAAACAAGTTTGTTCACTTTTTTTGATATTGTGATTTTAGAACACTAATGTTTTAAAACTAAATCACCAACCTTTGAATGCTTGTCATGTACACAAAACGTACTTTTTAAGCATTCGCTTAAGTTGTGCTGATACCAATATTGAAACTTTCCGATATTGAAGAGTTTTTTAAAGCGAAATTCCACTTACAAGCAGGTAACTTACATTGAATACCTTTCTATTTGTCTAACCTTTTAAATTCCAAACTTTTTTTTAACGCACACATATGCATATAGAAAAACCTTACCACTTCATGACTGTCTTGTACTGGATGTTTCATAAGATGATTTCGTGGAGGATTATTCCTGCACCGGTTCCAGGGATATTTTATTCCAGAAATAATCTAACTAGAATCTGAATCTGCAGTAACTTGGTATTCTTAAATGTTGTCCAGTGATCGAGTTCTAAGATGTACTAAACAGATTTGGATTGTGGTTATCTATATTAACATAGCGTAGTTTTTTTTTCACGGTAATTATCTTTAAAAAGCTTGGAAGACTCTTATTAATAGCACTCTGTTAAAAAAAATAAGTAGTTTATTTCACTTGTGGTTCATTTAATATAGGATATGAGGGGTATATAAGCAGCTTAACTATTTTCTTGTTACGTTCACTTCGTAGTATAATATATTCATAGATAAAATGAACCTGTTTTAAAATAAAGATTTGATTAAGAATATAAATTGCTCTACTCTTAGGGACAAAGTTTTAAAAGTGTCAATTTTATGGCAATGAGGCGAATTTCTATCATACAGATGATCACTTTTTAATGATTCGTTGTTTTATTTCCGCCTTCTCTCCGTACTTATTAATGGTTATTAATAATAAACATTTTTAATGGACTACGTTTTTGGTGTTTAATAAAAAAAAAACTCTGCAAATGAACTGCTAGACCTAAACCTGGGGACACCTCATCATATTTAAGATGTCAT
This sequence comes from Typopeltis vanoorti, assembly GCF_054136105.1. Taxonomy (NCBI): domain Eukaryota; kingdom Metazoa; phylum Arthropoda; class Arachnida; order Uropygi; family Thelyphonidae; genus Typopeltis; species Typopeltis vanoorti. Next base: position 94,092,463 of record NC_143563.1, on the reverse strand, counting down.
CGAGTGTTTATTTATACAGCAGCAAAACGCTTACCATTCATGGTTAACTTTTACACACACAAGATAGATAAACATCCATTTAGATGAATACGACTGTCTATTATACATTTCTGGCGTGTTAGTTGAGTTCAGTTGGCTTGGCTTGAAATTGCGGCTAAAAGGCAATAAGGTTATGAGTCCAATAATTCAGTTAAATAGATTTTACGTAGTTTTCTTTTCTTTTTCTTTTTTTTTTTTCAAGAAGAATTTCAGGAAGAATGAAAAACCGTCGCTTTTAAAAAATATTCGTAAAATTCCATTCTACAAATATTTTCTAAAAGCAGGTTATTTTAGCATAAATCACTACAAACCAATTGAACACGTGACAATAGGCTTCCCACTTTATTCTTTATAAATGACATTACTTTTCCCATGAAAATGCTAAAGTAATTTAGCATCATTCTCTTAGCAGTAGTTTGATTGAAGAAAACACATACGTGCACAAACACAGATTTACATCGCATCAGCACTTAGTTCTAAAACCTAGTTCAAACATGTGGTCTTAAGAATTATTGCTCCCAATTCTGTACACTTATAACAGGTTCTGAATTTTGCTTTTGAATGCAATGGATAGAATCACAAAAAATAAAATAAAATAAAAAGCGTACGAAAAACCCAACTTTCCGGGAGAAATAATCTTCCCCCTCTGTATGAGAATCGGCTAACTCACCATTTGATTGCAAACACCTGATAAAGGTTCCTCACGTCACTGACTAGATTTGAAATCACTCAAAGGGCTTCTCTAAACCAACAGAACTACGGAGGTCCCCGACTTGTTATATCTTCATAATGTCATTTCTGCTCATATCTATTTGCAGATAGAACATATTCGGAGAGCTTTGAGTTTTTGTAATGTGATGATTATGAAGGATGCTGGGTCATGCTACCTGGGAGAAGGGAGACGAATTAGCGACTTTGCTTGAAATTTAGCAGAAAATATTAAAATATGAGATTTGTATATTTAAAGGCAAAGTCAATAAAGAAATATAGATAAGTGGAAGAAAATATTGAAAGTTAGAAAGCCCAAAAAAGGACATGGATGAATGAACGGATAAAACATTACTTAACAGCATGTAATCATTAAACTAACACTCAGCGTATAAACTATAAAGTGACTTATGGAAAAATATTATTAAACGAATAGATTGGTGGAAGATTTAAATCAATGCCCTTTCAAATATTAAACTTTCTTTTAATTGGTTAGTCTAGGAGCATATTTCAGAATACAAATAATCAGTGTAGACTCTTCGTCATTCACTCACGCCGGTTTCCTTTCCATCAAAGTACTTTCGTCTTCTTCATTTTCTTTAAGTATATGCTTAAGTGAAATCTTTTCGGTTGCTATTCAAAATTAACCTTTGTGCATTCAGTCTCACAATATTTCTCCGAGTTAAAGCAATACATAAATAAGCTTTCTGTTGAATATTTCATTTAAATATTTCAGCAGTATAAAAGTTGATATTTTCCATTTCGAACATTGCGGAGATTGATTTCTTAGAAAATCGCTAGCTCGAGCGATACAATACAATACAGTATAATTTTCCACATGAGCATTATTCGATGTGTGCTCACTACATACTACAATATGTTTGTCAGATTTATGAGATGTTTTAAGTCATATAAATGCAATTATTTCAGAATAAATTGTGTTAATCAACAATACTGAATTAAGTTAGCTGCTGAACTAGTTTAATAGATTTCGCAAAAGCAGCTGCTATTTCGAAGACCAAGCACATGAGAAAACTTGGAAGCATCAGAGATGGTAGAGCAATGAAGACTAAAGTAATCTTAAGAGGAATAAAGCCAAGCAGATAATTTCTCCAAATCTTATTGCTCCCTTTCTCTCTCTTCGCATCTATATCTATTATTACAGATACATATTGTGGAGAATTACATGTTGTGATAATAGATGCATAATACGAAGGAAATTAAATATATTACGTGATAGTCAACAGATATTGCAGATTTGGTTCTACGCCTGATACAAATGCAATGGGTAGAACCAGAAACAAAAATTAGCAAGTAATTGCTCACTTAGTTTGGTCAAGCGAATAGTTTCCACATTCCGAAAGGTCGTGGGTCGGTCAGAATAATCACAAGAATTTTTTTATGATGTACACTGTATGCATTTTTTTAAAAATTTATTTTTATCTTTTTAGATTTACACCTTTAAACTGATTCTTCCCACAGACTTTTGTTTATTCTTTCCTCTTCCTTTAATAATTATATGTAATTAAGTCTATAAGTGTTTAGTTTCATTTAATAATAAAGTAAAACTATCTTTAAAAATTATAATACTTCATGTGATGTGCTCGAGGGACTTAAGTCTTCACAGAACCACAAGCTGACCAACTCAATATAAACAAAACTAAAATGCAAGGATCACAGACAAGAACGAATCATAAAGAACAGCACAAGACTGCCTGTGATTGGAAATACAGCAACACAAGACAACTAAGGCTGCTAGGAGGCCAAAATGTCTGTTAATTATGCATATTTTTCGACCGTTTGTGTGAGCAAAATACAAGTTCATTAGAGAGAGTGATCGCCGGCCACGTTCGCATGAGACTGGTAACTTACTGCCATTAAGGCCAGTTTCATAGAATAATTTCTCGCGTCCTAGATTCGAATAGTAGTATTTCAAAACCTCGCCAGCGAAGATGATAACAGAAGATTCTTATGGAAGAAAAGCAATTTATAGACAAATATCTGTGTCACTACAATCAACAAAAATACCAACTGAAAGGAAGCAGTTTCATATTACGTAGTTTTCTGTTATCTGAACCCTGAAGTATAAACGGTACTAGCAAAAATTACTAGGACATTTTTATCACTTCTTTGTAAGGTACTCCCGAGAACAGGTAGGGGAGAGCATCTTATATCTGTAGCTTCTTTCTGCGCAATACCAATTGTACTTCTTTAAGTCTAAAATACTGTTCATGATATACTGCAGTATGAAACGTTTCAAGAATATTTATTTTCTGAGTCGAATTGCCTAACAAAGAAACTCTTTCACTAAGTATTCTGATTAGCTGTTCGCGCTTTTGTTTCGAAAATGCAAACTTTTGAGCTTCATAAATGAAGAACAGCCTACCATTGTAGTATATTTTATAAACTGATTAAAAACTGTAAACAAAGCCATTTTACAACCAACCATCACCACCACTAAAAACAAATTCGATTTGTAGCTGCTTATATATTCAAATGTTCTGAATTTATGACCGTGGTCTTTTGTGCTTAGCACTTTCCAGAAATGCAAATTAGTAATCACTATGTAGCTATTCTTTGACGCTTTTCCACTGATTCACAGAATTAAAAAAAAATGCGTGTGTTTATTTTATTCAACAGTGCGTTCACGAGGAAGTTGCCTTGCTTAAAATTATAAATTATAATTAAGAGAAAATGCAAAGTAAATAAATAAATTTATAACCCGTTTAACGATGTGTTAAAATATGAATCTACTCGAAAAGTAAATCTCTTGCTGCAGCAAAACTTACTGCCAAAACGCAATTTCTGTTTACTAAGTTTTTTTCCCCTAAAAAAAAGGCAAAGTAAACTTAAAATTACAGTAGAACATCCAAAACTTGAGATCTTAAAACTATTTCGTCAGTCTACCAAGACTCAATAATTAATATTTATATCACGGAGTAACTTTTTTTTTCAGCGTATCCGAATGCTGCTGACATTTTTTAAGTTAATTTATTTAGTTTAATTTAGAAAAACATGTATTTGTCCTTATGCATATCATAACTATACTCTAGTTAAAAGGATTTTTAAGAACAGAAATAAAACTCTTGAATAAAAGGAAGGTGTTTAGAACTTTTTGTTTTGATGTATTCAAATTCGATATTTTGGATGATTCCTAAATTGTGTCGTCATCTCACAAGCCAATCTATAGTGTGGGTGAGGAACTTCGTGTTATGAGAATTGGTAGGGCGACAGTGATGATCTGCTCAATATAAGTACGGTTCACCTTACTGTCGGATTTTTTTCTTCCCCTTTTCGATACTGAGTTAATAGGTCGCGGATTCTTTTACTCTGAATGCTTCGGTTCCCCCAGAAAAAAGAAAAATATTATAAGTCATTTAGTAATAAAGTTAGGTATAAAGCATGAGTCTGGGTAATTGGTGGTGTTTGTCTTTATCAGCGCTCCCATAATGCAGCTAGAACAATGACGTCACATGTGTCCTGTTTGCTGATTTCATGCTAACAAGGAAGGATTTTCATTTTGTTTAACTCGAGGCTATTTCATGCTGCAAAATGACAAAAATTTCATCAAGAATATCAGGGTATACACTGGGTATCTTAAGAGGCTTGAGCTCCTGGTTCCGGTTTAAGGATTGTCAAAGTGGGTAGGGGTGGGATCCAGGATAGATCTGATCCGGATCTAGGGTAGACCTGGATTTGAAGGCTGAGAAAATAATGGGACTGGTTTCCAGATTTAGGTCCACTAGAATATCGCAATCTATATGTTAGGACCATACTTCACTTCTCACTTATAACGCCAATCAACTAACAAGTCAGCATTATGCTGTTACTACTTTTGGTGGATTTAAGTATTCTGGCGGAAAGCCGTTAATATTAATTTTGGCTTAATTCTAAAACACCTTTTGTGTCAAAATTTGGCAAAGCGATTCGAAATGATATAAAGTAATAACCTGCTCTAGTTGAATGGAATTTAATGAAATTTGGTATAATTTAAGATCAGTTTTGCAACGACTCAAGATGCTTCATTTAAGTGGATCATTTTTTTTTTAGCAAAAAACATTAGGTTCAGTTGCTGCAATAATGAATGATGTAACTATACAAGATTGGTATTGTATACACCTTTTTTTTTTCGACTGTCCTAAATTCATTTCGGTATTCGTTTCTCTTTCTTTCAATATTAATCTAGGAACGGTTCTTCTTCATAACAGGAAAATCACTTAATATCAATGCAAAGGAATTCTTACTCATATATATTCAGATCGGTTGACATCAAAATTACACTCCATTTTAATATGGTAAACTGAATTAGCCGTTTTGATACTCTGTATCGAAAAAGTATCAAAAGGAGTGGAGAGGGTATTCTTGAACATTAGCAAAACCTCAAGATAACCCTTATCTTATTACCGACAAATTATTAGTAAGCTGAAACTAAAAACCTAACGTTTTATTTTCTAATGCACGATGGGAAATACTTATTAGCTAAACTTCCCGAGGTTTGACAAGTGTTATGTGCACTTCAAACTTTATCCTATAACCGGAGTTTTCCATCAAGTACTTTCAAGGAAGTAAACAGCTACGGAGCACTCTCTAATGATATAATGTTCTGTTATCGGAAGGCACCGCCTTGGTGTAGTCGAAAGATGGAAGCTTCTCCTAGGTGAAAAAGATGGGTTCGCTTCTCGCCAAGAACGCATAAAGCAATTCAGAGATCGTTTACTAAAATTGAATGTTTTGTTTTGTTTTTCCATTTTAATCTGCCGAAAAGGAGGATTTTTTCTCCTGAAAAAAACTTCCAGAATGTAATTTACAGTCATTGTAGATTGCAGAAATAGGAATAATTGTCTTATCGTAGCCAAAATTAAGAGTAACAGGTCACAGGTATAATAAGGCTGAAAGCAGAAATCTGTGTTCCACTGTGCATGTTATTTGCACAAGTGCACATTGTTTATGATGTCTGTTGCTTCCAACATTGTTTCAGAATATTATTATTATTATTATTATTCAATTTTAAATTAAATTTTTTGTTGAACTTTTTTTGGGGGGGAGGAGGGGTTCATTTACTCTGGACATATAATTTTGTTTGCCACTATAAAAGATCCATTTGCGCCCAAAACGGAAATAGCCTAACAGATTTTAATGGAAACCCTAAATAACAAATGTTTAATTTCATCCAGAGTTATCAGATAATTTCGAATCATTTGCTAAAAAAAAAAATTTTTTTTTAAAATTCAGTTGAAATCAAACACGAACCACATGGATATATTATTTTATCCTAAATATCCTACCCAATTATATCAGGATTTTATAAAATTATGGAACCAGAATGGCATTATTGCAACATATAATTCTGATGTGTTTGTCTCTTTGTGGCCCTGCAAACAGTTCGACTGTAACGAAAATCAGAATGGCTCAACAAATTTTTGTAAACATTCCATGCCATGTCTCCATCCATACTGAATTTAAGCACAAAACGAATACATAAGTGCATGCATTGACACCACTTGAACAGCTCTGAATTCATTTCCTTGAACGACATCACTATACAATAATCTTACCGCATGTGAAAAAAAAATTCTTTATGATTGTCGTCCATTATTTCTAACTTGTCTTTTTTTTCTCTTTTGCATTCAAACCAAAAGTTATGTAAATTATATAACTAAGATCCCATATATGATATTCTAATACCTTAAATAAACGTTTCTGATAAGGACTATATAATTACACATTAAATGACCCGGCCTCTGATGTGTGTGTCTGTGTGTGTTCTCTATTAGTTTATTAGGGTTTTGCTGACCTGTTATCACTATAGCACACGTATATAATTATACAGACCTTTTGCACCTTTAACGATGTTACTCCTGGGCACAAGTTGCCCGAGCTCCTACTAAAATCATTGGCTCTGCTTTTTAGCTTCAAAATATGAAGCCAAAATTATTCTGCTTTACTAAACACACACACACACACACACACACACACGCACGCACGCACGCACGCACACACACAGAGAGAGAGAGAGAGAGAGAGAGAGCTATATTTCGGATAGTTTGTTTATGACAAACCCACTCACTGAAGGTTGTAAATATGTAGCTCATTAGCAGGAATATTAAAGCTAATCATGATTCTTTTTCAAGACATTTCGTGTCTCCAATAAGCTATGAAAATCAGCTACAAACTAAATGATTAGCATTATTATGGCACATACAGCGTTTTCTGATATGTGTGATAATAATGCCCAAAATAGACTTTGGTTTCGATCCATTTTAAGAAGCGATTAATTTTATAAAGAGGTTTTTATGAAAACGAGTTAGCTGGTCTTCATACGAAGGCATAAGGGTTATTTATTTATTTAACTCTCCTTCAAATCAGCTAACCTGGCTGGAGTCCCTTCCTCCCGAAAATATACGGCTGAAGCAGAATAGCTGCTTCGGCCGTAATTTCAACTAAACTATACTGCTCTACCCACTTAAAAAGAACCAAATCCAACGATTCTGTTTTGTCTTTATTACTCGAGTTTATGCAAATGTTAAACTACTCTTTCGATCTCTTTTCCCTAATCATTATTAAAGATGCGCACTGTCCATTTTTGAAGCGAAGTGCTTGGTAGAGGACAGTTGAGGGGGCGGGGAGAGTGTGAACCTATTTAAACCACAAACTGTAATTTTGTATACACGTGTGCATGCTTCACTTATGGAATTGTGAAAATGAATCAGCTTTGCATCATTTATTTATATGGAAATATTTTGCATCATCTCAACATTTGTCTCATATCATCTCTCTCTCTCTCAATGCTGAAGAACATTTGTTCCCTGCATTCTCATTCTTCCATATACAAAATTTAAATACTTTACATGTGTAGACGCATTTCACTGTTCTTCCAGCCCAACATTCTCTTCTACAGGATAACACTGCAATATGATGCAGATTGGTTTGCCTCTCCTTTTTATGAAACAGTTTGAATAACTAAATATATTCAAAACTTCAGATATGTTAAATCACTAGTTGTAATCAGTGTAAATCAGTGAAAAATCGCAAGCCAAAAGTGAAACTTCTTTAATAAAAACTTGGAAACATCTCTACTCATATCAGTCTTATCCTGAAGTTTATCAAATGTGATTTAGTATTTGTGGTTAAAATTGATAGCGTAGAATTTAATGCCTTTTTGGAGACTAGTATTTCATGGCGGCTTACTACAGACACACGTGCATTTCCATTAATTGTATTGTATTTAACTAGCTTTCCGCGTATATGAAATAACGAAACATAGTTCTGGTGACGTAGAATGGTAAGACAAATTTAAACGATTCGTGACTGATTTTCAGACAAGACTGAGCAGTGCAGGTTACGCACAGTTAAGGATTTTTATTTTAATTATTTTCAAGTGAGAATACTCTAGTAAAGATAAAATATTTAAAACGTTTATTTTAAAAAAAAGTATGCAAATAGCGGCTTTTGAGAGGATGAGGAGAGGGATTTCATGTCATCTTCCTCTGGGTGTGAGCTATGAGAATATTGGCCAAGATGCCAATTGAGATGTAGCATGAAATGATTATTGCTTTTTGTGGAAAAAGCGATGAACATTTTTTATTTAATCTTCTTAACCTCTGCTGTTCTACATCAAACATAAATGTAAACATTGCAATAGGTCGATTAACATGATCCCTATTTATTTCACATGGACTCATCAGCATCTAGTTTCATATTTTAGATAGCTTGTAAACTCAAATTACTCCTTTATAATTCCTTTACCCTTGAACGCGTGTGTGTGTGTGTGTGTAATCCTAGTTCACTTTAGTTCGATCTCATTTCCTCTACAGGAGGGATTACATTTTAGAGACCCCCCCTTTGATATGGCCATACTCTTGTAACAAATAGCTTTGATTATATCATCATAAACTAAAAACTACACTTTAGGAAGAAGATTTTGTATGATAATTATTATGATTTCGTGATAATAGTCAATACGGGATGTAGATTGCCTCGTTTTCTTAATCTGAACATTTCTGATAATTCTGTGTTGTATGAAAATATTTTTATCTTCATGTAAAATTATTCATCCAGTGAATAATTTCTTTGCACGTGTTCATTTTGCTCTCGTTATCTTACGATGTCTTTGACATAATTTTGATCCATTATTCAATTCATATTACCAATAAGAACAAATTATTTTCTTCTTTTATTTATTAAACTTCTCTAGATCTACCCCCCCCCCCAAAAAAAAAAAAACTTGTTTATATTATTATTATAGAAACACCTCCTGGAGTCAAGACTCATCGAGGAAGGATTTAGTAAGATGCATTCTTACAGAAATAATGTTTATCATACCTCTTCTTAAACTGGTTCAATGCATGTGCACTCATCACCTCATTCAGCAAAATATTCCACTCACCAACTACTCTCCATGAAAAAAAAAAAAAAAAGCCGCACTCTCTTATGCACCACACCTTTATACAACTTCCAAGAATAACATCTTATATTTTCTTTAACTTCTTTACTATACTGTGAAATTGAAATTAAAAAAAAAAAAATCGGAAGTCAGAATATTTGGCAGGCCTGGTATTGATCGAGTGATCAATCGGTAGCCCACCAATGATACTGATGTGCTATAGGTTTGTTTACAAACTTAAAAATTGCTAAAATCGTTTGATATAATAACTGATACGTCTGTTATTAACTATAGAACGTGTAGCTATTAATTTCCTTCATCGCCATATTGTTATTATATGTAATAGCACAAAGTTTTTGTACTCTTATTTAATCTTTACATTCATCCCGATTGCAGACTATCAGTTTGTCAAATTGTTGTCTATTAGTTCGAGGATCCCTTTATTGTTTTTTTTTTTTAAGCTCTCCCTCTCTTTCCCTTTAATTTCCTCTCTGCCTGTAGATTTTTGAAAGACATTGCCTGTCTAACATCTATTAATCTGACAGTTATGCGAACAGTAAGGTTGGCATAACTTGGGTTAAAACAATTAAATTATCCAGAAAAGAGTTCTCGGGCCCATTCGCAAAAATTAAGTTGACCTCATAATTTCGAACTGTGAGAATATAAAATAAAAATAAATTAGAAAATTTATATAATATCATTTAAAAGAAAGATAAATAACAATTGTTATTTATCTTTTGATAAATAACAATTGCATTTTTTAAAGATATGTGCAGTTAAAAACGTGCACCCACATAAGCATTTCTTGAATATCTTGAGGTCACAAAGCTTCTATGTACAAAAATCATTTCAAGCACTATTTCTTACAATTACATCTGCTTCCAATCTTCATTGCTAAAAATAAGCATATACTTTATGATTATATCTCAAAATAGAATCAAAATATGAAATCCCCCTCCCCCCAATAATGAGAACGAGAATAGCTCCAAAGGCATAATCCAAGTTTCATAAAAGATGTTATTTATGTATCAGTTATTGTTACTAAAACTTCCCCCCCCCAAAAAAAATACTTTACTATTCATAAAAGAGACACGTCTATTTGTATCGTAAATTGGCGCATACAAAATATGAACTTCGTTCACGTCTTTAACTCAATGTTAAATATATATTATCAGACTGATTCTGAAACGCGTGCTAATAAACTTATCCGTTCTATACAAATTTTATGCTATTACGCAACGTGTAAATGACTCTAGCAGACTCCATTTAAAGAATGTTTCATGAACAACTACAAACCTGCTGTATTCTCCATCTTCAATATTGTCGCACACCTGGAAACAGAGCAACAGGAAATCCAGTCCATTTATTCGGATGCTATGATTTAAGAAAACTTTTAAGTCCGGAGATCATTTATGTCAGAGTAGAAGAAGAGTTAAAAATAAACGAAACATGATGGAATTATTTTTCATTCTATATTACGTAAGGATACATTTCGGGAGGTATAAAATTAATTACGTTTCAGGAAACATAACATATAGTTAACTAGTGAATTTTGAAGTATTATTTGCCAATTAATTATGTATTTATTTACTGTAGCATCTATACAGTAATGAGAATAGTATGTTATTGTGACATGCTGCTAATGCAATGTTTTTTTTTTCATAATCTGACCTACGAACGCGTATAATATTCGTTCCAAAAACACAGCGCGCAGAGAAAAAAAAATAATATGTACACCAATATAATAAAAAAATCATTTTTTTAAAAATGATACTTGAAAATTTCGGTTATTTAAAAAAATTAAGCAACGACACCTTAATAATATACACGAAAAAAAATTGAAATATCATCTTGAGAATTCCTCTCCCTTTTAAAGTCCTGGGGTTTGAAACGGGCGTTACAGTAAAAGGGATGCAGTCAACAAAATATATTTTGTTGACTGCATCACAATTACATAAGCTGCATAAAGGTATTATTGTAGTTGTAATGATAACAGAGCGCATAACATAAATACAAAAATGCATAGTAAATAGTAATATCATGTATAGTTTTGTTACAGAATGATTTGGAACAGTTACCAGTTCAAGAAAATAGTTTGATGCATTTATTCTCAAACACTGGTACGCATTTTAATTGGATCATTTACTTTGCTTCGATGGCATTCTTTTATCGAATATTTTTTAACCATAAAGGCATATTATAAACACAAAGTAAACTATATTAGCAAAGGCAATTTACATTAAGAACCAAAAATATATAAAAATATATAAAACAAAAATAAATAAAAGTATACTTGTCTTTGGTTGGTTAATCGAAATACAAATAAGACAATTTGAGATATCCGCCTGTAAGGTTAAGTAAGCACATTAAAACATAAATATTTTAATCATTTTTTTTAAATGAGGCTAGACAAAAAAAAGTAGGCAAAACCTCCACCAGTCGACATCGCCCGTTTCACACCCAAGGACTTTAAAAGGGAGAGGAATTCGCAAGATGATATTTCAATTTTTTTTCGTGTATATTATTAAGGTGTCGTTGCTTAATTTTTTTAAATAACCGAAATTTTCACATTTTTAAAAAACTGATTTTTCCGATATATTTCTTCCATTAAAACTCTCGATACCAGCCTAATTTAGTTTATTTTAAAATTAATTTTCAATATTTTTCAAATAAACTAAAAAAAATTAGTTTATTCGAATGTAATATATATTATTTTTCAAAAAAAAATATACATTACATAACCGCCAAGTAAGAAATAATTGAAAATAATCGTAAAATGGTGGGTTGAGAATTTTTTATAATTCATTGATTCTCACAACAGTGAACCCAAAAATGCTTTTGTACTTCAGACAGTTTTTTTTTCATTACAATTTTCATTACAATGGTTCAGTTAAAAACAAAATATAGAATAGTTGATCAATTTCAGTTGAGATTAGAAATACCAAAAGGTATTAAAATTCTCGGCTCCAGCTGGGGTTTCACACAAAATAATTTTAAAACCTGTAAAATTTCGAAGAGTTTTGCCAAATTTTGCACCTATAAATGGCCTAATCGAAACGAAACCTGATACTGTTCAAAAAAAAACATTTTTTAATTCCAGATATAGAATTTCTAAAATCCGTCCGGCCAGAGACCAAAAATAACTTGCGTGCAAACAAAGCTAATTAAGAAGCAGTGCATTTTTCAACATGCACTTAAAACAGCTCTAAGTTAATTCATGTTCATTCAGAGAGCTGTTTTTAACTTATTATTTATTAACGAACTCTAAATTAGTTAATAAATATACAAGAATGTTTATTATGAAACGCACCCTCTTATGACTTTCTACGCTCTTTTCCTTGCTTTAGTGCTGCAGTTAAGTAGAGTAGGCCAAGAAATTTGTCTTAACCAGAAATAGTTCAAACATGACAAGGATAGACATTTAAATTCAAATTCATGCTCCATCGTGAAAGTACACCGGATTAACTAGAACAAACCCAATGCAGTTTGGAGTGAATAACTTAAAAGAAATAATTGGAATTATTCGGAGGGAGAATGAATAAAAATAATATATATAAATCCTTTGCGGTACTGCACGCTTCAAGCATGATGATTATCATGATATTTTCACAAGAAGACATTTGATTAGCAGTTGATTAAGAGAAGCTGTTTTTACACATCTTCGACCCTTATAACCCAGTATTAATGATAATTTCGGTTATATTGTAAATCTTATTGGATCACTGTATTGGAAATTAAAATAAACGGGGTGACGTTTTTAAAAGGGGGGGAGCTTTGTGGAGATTTCTTAAATATAAGAAGAACGCACATTCCAAATATTACAAATGTATAAAAGAAATTTCTACGTCTTAATTGAATCCAAATAAGCATAAAGATTCCTGCTCATGATTGAAATAGAACAGCCAAAGCCACCTAATCATGTTCTTCGAACCTCTTTCTAAGAAAGAATATTAGCTAGAAATCTATCTGAAAACAGACTCGAATCATAAGATTGAAATTCTTTTTTTGTTATAAATAATTCTAGTCGGTATGTTCAGCATTTCTATCTTTAAAATGGACCACAGATAAAGTCTAGTCTTTCAATGTAAATTTACTACCAAGTAGTAATTTAATATCACTGGTAGTAATATGGAATATTCTTGTAAGTCTTTTTAAGGCTGACTGTTCATAAGAAATTACATTTCAAAAAATTAAAATGAGTATTTTAATATTATCAGTTATGAACATCAGTAGATTAGTATGAGGAAAGTATTATTATCATCTTAGTTAATTATTCATTATAATTTAATTAAGCGATTTAAATACCAGGCTGAAAAGTACCAAACATCCCATCATACTTAATTGTTTTTCAATTTAAAGTAATTCAAGATATATTTTTCTATGCGAAGTAAGCATATCTGAATTCAAGTTTTCTTATGGGAAGCATAAAGATTTCCATTATAGGTGTATATACAGAGCGTGCATTTGATTGACTTTTCTCAATTGTATCAAATTATAATTCGCAATTTTTTTCCAATTTCCAACTTTTTTTACAATTATTATTCAAGAAAGCCATATTTATTGCATTAATTACTTATGAACTAAGCTAAGGACACAGTCTAGACTTCAGTTTACGTAAAATCAATTAAGTTATTTAAATATGTGCATCAGTTAAAATTATCTTATTTCATTATTTCACTCGATTAAAAAGCTGAATGTATGATGCTAATAAAATATTCAGTACAGTTAAATGACTTATGACAATTATTTATGAGTTAAAGATTCAACGTCAACTAATTGTATCAAGTCACATTAGAATCGATGGAACAAACCCAGTTATTTCTTATTAGCGATCATTATGACACATCACTTTAATTTTAAGGAAAATATTACTGTCTTACAAGACTAAAGTGTGAAACATCGCAAGCTAAAAATTGCATTAAAGTACTAATTACATAAACGTTATTATTTACATGTACAATTCTAAAATGACAACTACAGCAAAAGCTTCCAGATATTTCCCCCTAGGTAATAATGTTTCTCTCTCTCTCTCTCTCTCTCTCTCTCTCTCTCTCACACACACACACACACACACACACACACACACACACACACACACACACACACACACACACACACACACACACACACACACACACACACACACACGCACATGATGGGCAGAATAGAAAGAGACGCAGAACTCTAGATATATGAAAAAATTAAATAAGATGTGTGTTATGTTTTTATGGAAATTTAACTGGAATTTTCAACCAAAGACGTTAAGAATCACACAGAAGTATATTATAGCAATCAGAAGTATGATATCGCATGTTCTGTACTGTTTCAGAGTTGAAATATTCATTTGTAGGCCATTTGTAGTACAACGCTAGGTTTATCAAAAATTTGGTTTGTTATGTAATTAAATCAGTGATAAACGGAATGAAAGTTCGTTATGGAGAATAACTGAACACGGTAATGGATATTTATTAATGCATGCCAATTTATGCATTTATTCATATATGAGATTTATATACATGCTAATTTCAAGCTAAACCAAGACACCATTTTCAGATTAGCCGAATTATCAATAAAGAGCGACAGTGCTGTTGATTTATTTCTAAATTTATATTGAAATTGCAAGATGGAGTATTGGAACAGTTTAAATGGATATTATCATTAATGCTATTTTTGACTGGATTGTGTGTGTGTGTGTGTGTGTGTGTGTGTGTGTGTGTGTGTGTGTGTGTGTGTGTGTGTGTGTGTGTGTGTGTGTGTGTGTGTGTGTGTGTGTGTGTGTGTGTGTGTGTGTGTGTGTGTGTGTGTGTGTGTGTGTGTGTGTTCACTACCATCTGGACTCGACATATGCTGATAAGGCCTGCAAGGATCTTACACAAATTTGACTTGCCGAGAAATATGCAGATTCTATCCTCATAGTCCTTTCAACCACACCACAAGAAAAACTAATGATGTGTCACGAGGAACTGTTTTCTAGATGTTAGGTTGTGAATAAGAAGAAAAACATCGTAGTCGAAGAGTAGCAGTAAGCAGAAGTGCACTCCTGATAGGTGTGATGAAAAAACATAGATCGGGAAAGCAAGATGAAACAGAATATCTACGGTATATATATATATATATATAAATATATATATATATATATATATATATATATATATATATATATATATATATATATATATATATATATAAATATATATATATATAAATATATATATATATAAATATATATATATATATATATATATATATATATATATATATATATATATATACCGTAGATATTCTGCTTCATCTTGCATATATATATATATATATATATATATATATATATATGTTTGTAATCTAGTTCATGAAATAATGTAAACAGAAGTTTACATTATTTCATGAATGTAAACTTCTGTTGCAAACTTATATAAGTATCAAATTCATATATGAAATGTTTGCTCTTTTAAATAAGATTAATGTTTGTAATCTAGTTCGCTATCACATACTGACGCTAGCATAAATGCAAGCGTCAGTATGCAACGAAACAACAAAAAATAAAAATAAAAATAAAAATTTCCAACTTTTTTTCCGGCTAGAGGAAAAAAAAAATAATGATTCAGATGCTGTGGATATGGGCACCCACACTCAAATAAAATGTTCCACAGTACATATTCGAGTATTCCAAACTGTACTTTTGGTATAAAATATCATTTTGCTTGTAAAATGATATTCTTTTACTGAAATGCTAAATTTGGAAAATAAAGATTACGTCCCACATGGATGCGTTTTGTTCTTATAACCTAATACATTTGGGGTGCTTTTAACGACGTGTAACCACGTTATTTTCAGACTTCTATTTTGCAACAATGCGAGATCAACGCTGTTGAGCAACTTAACTGATTATAGTAACAATCATGCGATCGTTCAGTAATTTAATCTTATAGCATGGTTTCATGTATCAGCCGTTCCATGATTAGATACTAAAAGCTATCCAATTTAAACCAAAATATGAAATTTTAGTATGAATCCTGAATATCAACTTTCATCAAAATCTAAAAGCAAGTTAGATGTGCGAGAAAGAACTGACAATGCAATGCATCAGATGCTAGTATATAACTGTGAAATATTTTACTTGGCATCACTGCGAGAAAATGACAGATGACAGAAAGAAAATAACTGTGCGTAATATTTTTGTTGGTGAATTTTGGAAGTAACTTTTTTTTTTCTCGCGTGATATCTATGATGAATGTCCACAACAGCAAACGACGAAGCCAGCACACGAGTGAACCGAACTGGTTCTAGTATAACTGAGGGAGGAAGGGGTCAATATTCGAAGCATCATTTCTTTTCTGTATTCGATTTTATCAATAAATTGTTTTAGTTACTATTCCGTCTCTGCTTAATTTGGAAATCTGAGTCATAATAAGCTTTCGATTATGTATATGGATGATGAAAATCACGGTAAGCTTTCTCCTGTTTTAATTTTTAAAACTATACACAAGAACTTTGTCGATTTTTTTCTTCAAAGTTAAATATTATTCAAAATGGAAAGTAAATCATTGGTAAAGATGATGCGAAAAGAAAACAACTCATGATACTATTATACAGGTTTTCAGGCCAATAATGAATGACCACTCAACTATATCACTCACGAAGGTTTTGAATGAATATCACGAGAATCGAAGGTATTCAAAGAAGATTCGTTAAGTGCTCGAAAGGATTGTGTCATGATATTTATGAGAATCGGTTATTGGGTTGTGATTTGTTAAATTCATCTAACAGGAAATAGAAAGGAATGAAATTTATGGTACTGGGCATATATATAAAAGAAGCTTACAGCATGTGGCTCAAACATGCTCTACTAGAAAACATAATAAAAGACAGGAAAGAAGAAAATTGGAACAAATGTACCAAGTTCACTTTTGGCAGGGTTGGAAATATGTAGAATGACCTTCAGTAACCAGTTATAAGAAGCGGTTAGGCAACTTTAATAAATAACTGATAGATCTTAGACTGGATGATAGGTTGTTACTTCAAACTTTATGTGTAATGATGATCTAATTTAGCACTGTTGAACATGTCACTACTGTTATATGCTTATATACAAATATGTAAAAAAAAGGAATGTTGGAGAATGAAGGAGGGAAAGAGCAACTTGTGAGTATGAATATGATAAACCTTATACGTGTGGTGAATCTTGTGTTGGTTGGGCACAATGATGACTACTTATGGTACTGAGTTAGTCGGTCTCGAAGTGGGATTATGGGAATTGTTTACCACTTTCCAAATCCGAACGTCTCACACACTGTTGGCAGTTACTGGTACTGAAAAAGGTATAAATATGAATTTGAGTAAGTCATAAAGTGCATGCTATTGCCACCCGAGATGGATTGAAGTCTCTCTAGATGGAAGGATGATTATTTCATCCTTTATCTGAGAATAAATTGGATACTGCGATTCTCTCAAATGCTGATAAAAGCGGATCAGTTATTTCTTGAAGACACAGTATACATTTAATGAGATTCTTCGAACCTCCAAATGTCTTAGTCTATTAAATGTAATAGACTAAAATGAAAAAATAATAAAAAATATGCATTCCGTAACAAGAAAAAATAAATCGTTATTTTTTAGTGTCATTTCTTGTCTATCAAACACATAGCACACTATCGTACCGTTGAAAGACTTGCCACACGTGCTGTGCTATTTTTGTGCCTAACTAACGTAATACTAATGGTTTTTTTATTCTTTCTACTAAAATGAGATAGTTTATGATTTAAGCATAAAATAAAATATATGTGATACATGAACGCATCTTATCGTGATAATTTTAACCTTGAAACACTTCAAAAAGTGGGCATTTGTAATGTCATTAGTTAGAGTATCCCACCCATCATTATCTAAGAAAGTTTAAAAAAAAAAGAATAAAAAAGTTGAAGTCTGTTTTTAAATAACCGTTCCCAGGTGACAAACAAATGCTGAACGTCACAAGTGCTATATATACATTTCTAATAGGTACAGTTAATTACTCCTGCGAAGTCAAAAATAGTGCAGCCGTCAAAATTTAAATTTGTGCTCTTATAATTCTAGGAAGAGCCCGCCCTATCATCGTTATCTACGAAGGTCACAGTAGTATTAAAAGAGCTTCCTCACACTGAGCTTCACTTAACGAGCCATTCCCGTATAGCACCGCAACATCAGTAGTTTGGGTTATACAGTAATGTGCCGAAATGCCTCTGCACCTTGTCACTCCGAAGCGGCTCCGCTTGACATTCTCGCAGTTCTCCTAGAGTCAAGATCGTCGTTCAAGTAGAGGTTATTGACATACTGGTGTAGCTTAGTGGTCTCTATTCTTCTTCTTTCCCTCATCGCTCTCTCTCTCTCCGTCTTCCCCCGTTTCCCCGCAAAGAACCTGTGGGCCTTGTTCCGATAAAGAATGCCGCCATGCTCAAGACCCACGGGAAAGGGGTTATTACCTGGTTCACGAGACAAATGACAGTTTTGAAAATCCTCTTTACCCAAGTTGACTCAGAACAAGAAAAAGCAGTTATTACATACAGTTCGCTGTTTCGGATAGAGCCTGTGTTATTCTTGTTTGTCGTGATTTTTTTTTTTTTTATTATTTTCAAATAACAGAAAACCTAGCATTTATGTTATTAACAACTTGTTAACAACAATGAAAAAAAAAATAGCATTTGCTCCATCAGATGAATAATACCAGTGCAAACAGAAGTGAGAGTTGAAGATAGTTTAGTGAAATGGATATACTAATTTTACTATTTTTTAATGTTGTGAATGGCATAATAAATGATAACTCGCATTAAAAAATAAGTTATTTCCATGGTTATAAAGATATGTTAATACATTTTTGGAAAAGATCTGGTGCAGCAAAAAATACTGACCCCAAAAACGTGTAATTTATGTTATTATTCCAATACTCTACAAATATTTTTTCTTCCCTCCTTTTCCTTCTTTTCCAAAGGTGGGCGCTTTTGTTTATTAGGGCCGCTTGTAATTGACTAATAGCTTTTTTCACCGGAAATATAACATTTTTTTAAAAAGAATTCTTCCTCATTTAGTCTTCTCCTTATGAAGTCCCACAGTTTTCCACGTAATCTTTTTTTTCTCTTTTATAAACTTTTTCTTAACATTTCAAAAAATAATGTTAAACATATGCTTAAAAAGTAAGATTTTGAAAATGACAAAAGACCGTTCCATACATTAAGCCATATTACTTTTTTTTTTTTTTTTTTTATTAATCCACCTGGTATGAGAGTGGCAAATTGATTTTTGTATGTGAACCTTGCCTACGAAAAGCTGAGCACACATTACAGTGGAAAGGCTAGCGAACAGATAATCCAGAAACTGTTATGCAGACCAAACATAGAATTTTTCACGCCATTTTAGACCTCCACTAAACAAGATAGTGATCTCGCACCAGGAAACGAAGTTCATTGCCACCTGAAGACATTCACTAAGCATCCATGCAGGATTGAAATCCACCGCCTGTTGGTTAAACGAGCAGAGACACAAGGACTTAGTCAACCAGGCCGATGTATGCTAAATCTACATAAAACTGAAATTTAAAGATTAGTTGATGATTAAGCTGCTCTCAGATGAAGAGGTGGAGCAATATTTTGGCCCAAAACATAGCCTAATCTCACAGTTAAGACGTTATGCCGAATTTCATAGTGGTAGGCCCAAAAATGCAAGTTGGTATCCGGAGGGGCATGTTTATCTCTATATATGAGATACATATACATTCGCTGATTAACCTAATTAATTAACAATCCTAAAATTATTACTAATTTTAACAGAAACCCAATATAATCTTTAAAACTCAGTTAATGCAACAAGAAATGGCAACGCACTATTTTATAAAGCGAACTGTTTTATATTAATTGATTGATTGATTCTCTTCCGTCAAGATGGATTGTGTATTTAATGAGTCCATCTTCTCCACTCTTTCTCTTAATAAAGTCTTTCTTGAAAGATCTTGGAGGCAGTTGATCTTAGCAGCTTTCTTGATATTAGTGATCCAGCTTGGTCTGCCCCTGGTTTTCCGTGTCTCTGTAGGGTGATATATTAGGTAATCTCAGTTGGTTCATTCTGTTTAACATTTTAACCTCTTTTTAAAAAATTTGTCTAATATTAGTTTTTTTGTAATTTAGTTCATTCCTTACTCTTTGATTGGTCTTTTTCTCAGTCCATTTAGTTTGGTTTATTTTTCGTAAGCATTTCAATTCAAATGCTTGTAACTTTACTTCTTTTTTTCTTTGTTATCCAACTTTCAGATCTGTAGAGGACCACAGACAGTACTATTGAGTTGTATATTTTTAGTTTCAGCTGTTTACTTATTTTATTACTATTCCAAATTTTATTTAGCTTTCCTATTACAGACCAGCCTAAACCTATTCTATGATTTATTGCTTTCGTATAGTTTAGATCTTCAGTGATAAGTGATCCCAAATAGTTAAACTGAGTTACTAGTTCAATATATTTATTATCAATATCAATGTTAACTAGTTTCTTTTCTTTCCCTATTATCATTATTTTAGTTTTAGTGAAATTTATGCTCATATTATATTTGTTGCTAATTTGGTTTATTTTGTTGATCATGGATTTCCGATCTTCTTCGCTATTAGTAAGAAGGACTATATCATCCGCATATGCGATATGGGTGATGTTGGTTCCATTTACTGGGAGGCCAGTAAATTCTTCTAGAGCTTCCCCGACGACATTATATATATATATATATATATATATATATATATATATATATATATATATATATATATATATATATATATTAAATAGGATGGTGAAAGTAGACTACCTTGCATAACTCCTTTTACGACACATTTCTTCTGTTTCCATTTTATTAAATTTCACTATTGCTTTTTGTCTTGATAATATTGCCTAATGACATTAATAATATAGGAATCTATGGTAGTTTTTTCAAGGAACTTGATCATGTATTTTCTATCTATTGAATCGAAAGCCTGTTTATAATCGATGAAACAGCAATAAAGAATAGAATTGTTTTCCATTGTAAGATCCGTTAGTCTGTATTACAAAAATTGCATCAGCTGCTTCTATACCGCTTCTGAACCCCATTTGTTTCTTATATTAATTAGGAAATGAAATTTTTAATATATTGTTATTATAAAAAATATAATGAAATATTCTTGATTTAAAAAAAACGGCGAAAGTCCTATCAGTACATGCCCGGAAGGAATGTGTATTTCATATTCACAAACATCGTTTCACAGTTAGGGGGAAATTATAGCTTACGATATAGGTCAATAAATGTCCGAATTGTAAGGTGCTTATTATCTCTGTTGTGCGAGCTGAATGGACAATAGAAATATCAGTTTATTATTAAATGATAATAAATAGGTATCGACTTAACTGGTGACGTCAATATTAAATATTGATGTTCAAGCTCGTTTTGTTCTAAACAAGGGAAAAAAAAACTTCTGGAAATTTAAGGATCGCATAGTGTATAATGAATGTTAACCAAGATTCATTGTTTCGTGTGATTTGTTTCTTTAATCCAGAGACGTCGTAATGCATTTTGGAACCCGAATCAAAGCAAAAAAAAAAAAACATATATAAATAAATAAAAATAAAAGAAAGAAGAGAAAAGAAATCCATCCTTGGATTCCAATATCAAAATTATGCTAGTCATGACGCCATGGCTTAATTTCGTTCAACGCGAATATATGATCCTTAATTAACTCAAGAGACAAGAATGGTGAGGCTAGTTATAACCAGCCGTTCTTAAAAGAGTAAGTCATACGGCGTGTGATCCGGTAGTTTCCGCATGACAGCATTATGACATCATACTTATTTCAGTTCTTCGACCAACATGCTGTGAATTCGAATCTCACCATGGACATGGATGGCTGTGGAATGTGTTTAAGCGGTAGATCACTTTCATCTCTGGTGTGTGACCACCATCCTCCTTACCGGGTGTTTGAAGTGGCTAGAAAAAGTTCCACCTTTGGTCTCTAGAGCACAATTTCCTAGTCCTTATCCCACCCATTGCTACAATGTGGCACAAGTTGTCCACCTTTAATGGGAGAACTGGCATAAAAAATGCAGATGTCTCTATTTGGTTGAGAATGTATTTGTATTAGCGAAATGCTCACTTCCTTGCTGCACCACGTTTTATTTATTTATTTATTTTATTATTTATTTTTTATATATCTTATTTCTAAAAATAGACGTTTAGTATGTATTAATTACTGAGCTAACATGCAGTTTACGGGCTGGGGACTACCATCATAACAAATAAAAATACAACAGGCTGTTCCAAAAAAGAATATTGACTATCCTACTGTAAATGTATATAATTCATTTACTTTTACATTTCAAAGAAAGACAACCGGCCAGCCAAAACCAACAAAATATTATATACGAAGTGATTTTATGATACTGACTACATAGGTAAAAGCCTCTTATTGTAGATCAGCATATACTTCTATATAATTAGTGTTAACTTAAAAAAAATTAAACGAATTAACAAAAGTTACAATTTATTGAACAATACATCTGAATGACCTACGTTTTTTGTTACTACAATAATAATAGCACTGGGAAACATGCTCCGTTATGTGCAAAAACCAAAATAGAGACCACTGTTCCATTTATATAGTTTTACATCGCCTGTCTACACCTGTAATTTGACTGAAACATTTAAGTGAAACGTAAGGAAGGTGGTAAAAGTGACCACAACAGCACGCATCCAACCCAACAATAAATTGATCGCCCGACGCAGCGTTCTTGAGAGCGTAGTTACTCCGTTTGTCCTCAATTTGAGAGTCAGGACAAACTGTCACAACCGAAGATTTATTAATCTAAGAAGCGGTTAAACAGGTGTCTCTTGCATGAACTAATTTTCTCTTCGTTTAATGTTTCTGAGAAGATGGCAGTTGTTATAGGAGTTCTGTCTACCGTTGTAAGAATAGAGGAAGGAAAGGAAAGAAAAATACAGCAGAAAAGACGAAAACTTAAGAATGATTCTCCAACAATTGAAGTATTGTGAAATTGTAGCATCACTGCAATAAATAATCTCACCATATCAGTACTCTTACCATGTTCAGAAATATTTTAAATAACTAAGAATTAAAAGGAAACAAGAAGGCAAAGCGTACTCCATAAATGAAACACATTCAAAGTGATCCAAAAGTTAAGATCAGGGCAATCATTTAGAAACGTTTTGAGGCTAGGTCATTATGCCGACCTGGTTAGTTGAGTTTGTAATGTACTCCCTCTCTAACCAACAGGACGTGGGTTCGATTCATCGTGGGCAAGGATGTTTGTAATTGGCCTTGGGTGGGGTGGGGTGGGAAAATAATTTATCCTAAGGTGAGAGGCCTGAAATGGCTGAAAAAAAGGTTTCCATGTTTGTTCTCTAGACTCTAGAGCACGGTTTCAGATTATGCAAAAAATAATTAAAATCTTTGCATAATGTAAACTTGCAACATTTCGTCATATCATCAAGAGATATGAAATTTAAACTGAGTTTTGGGATGAAATGTTCTTATAACATTATTTTCGCAAGTTTCCAAGTGGGCTTCCTTAGACTACTGACACTTTTTTTTTTTTATCATTAACCACATTTTTATATTCTCCACCATGACAATGTCCCGCTAATTATGTACTGGTTGTTTAGTAGTTTCTCGTCAGGATGAAAATTCAAGCACCTGCATTCGGATAAGATCCTGCGATTTGTTGCTGCACCAAAATTTTATGATGCCTCTAAAAGAATGAAATTTGAAGCAATCGATTCAGTCAAAGGAAATGTTGCAATAACTGAATATTTCGCCATTTATTTCGGCAGGCGGAAAGGTCACTTGAACCGATACATACAGATGAGCCTAAGAAAATTACTTCGAAGATGTTAGTAATGTTACGAGGTTCACCCTGTTCCGCTTTATGTAAAAACTTTTGGATCCCGCCTCTTGGAACTTTTTTGCGTGTTAGACTATCTATAGAAATGAATGACGAATATCTGGAACTGAAAATCGATATATGAAAATTTTAGTGAAACTCCGATAAAGAAATTTCCCAGTGAGATACTCTTTTCTGAAGGCACAGAAAGTAACTTTGGCATTCAGAAATCTGTGTAAATATGATGGTTATAAGAATCCATTTAATAGAACTACAAAGAAAACATGCATTTGTATTGATCCCTGAGTGGCTAGGTCCATAACCCTAGTCACTCGGAAAAAAAAGTCAGTGATAGAGAAATATCTTTTTCCGATATCAACGGTCCATTAAAGGTCGTGAAGTGGTGATGAGACTATGTTCAGAGCTAAAAAAAAAAAAAATCAAAACTGTTTTTAGATAAAAGGAATTTGTACTAAAAATAACGCGCGCGCGCGCACACACACACACACACACACATTCATACCCATAAAATCTCCACGATATTCATGAACCAGATTCCTCCTGCCCCACTGTTTTTTTTTTCTATTATCACAAAATGGAAATAAAAATTTTTTTTAAAAATTACATTATCCCATCGAAGATATTCTTAAATACTTTACATAGGTGTATCGATGCTTACTAAGGAAATTATTATGTGTTACTTTGTCAGATCATGTATGTCTTGAACGGTATTTTGGTTTTTCATTGGTGTAATAGTAAAGTCGTGATGTAAGGAACAAGTTTGTCTTTATTGAACAGATCAACGTTTATTACAAATTGTGGAAGCGTGATTTTATATGTAAAGAAATCATGTTTCATTCTTCTTCTAATACTAGAAATATAAGTTAAGAAATATAAGGAATACAGTGGAGCACAATACGCCAATGAAAGAACGAATGGAGATGTTTGATCTTTAACCAGATTTCTGGCAAAACAATGAACAGAAATCCATGGATGTTTCATTCGGGTATATTTTCTTAGTTATTCCTGCTGTCTGCATCTCGTTCGAGCTGCTCTTTATCTGTCATGGGGCTATTATATAAATTCTGTGTGTGTGTGTGTGTGTGTGTGTGTGTGTGTGTGTGTGTGTGTGTGTGTGTGTGTGTGTGTGTGTGTGTGTGTGTGTGTGTGTGTGTGTGTGTGTGTGTGTGTGTGTGTGTGTGTGTGTGTGTGTGTGTGTGTGTGTGTGTGTGTGTGTGTGTGTGTGAGAGAGAGAGAGAGAGAGAGAGAGAGAAGTTATGCTTTGGTCCATGGTTATACACTGCATGACCCCTTTACGCCAATTAGCTATATTTAAGAGACGGTAAGCGAGCTACGTGTGCTTTCCTGTGATTGCACTTGTTCAAGCAGATCAGAGCTTTAATTGATGTAATAAACTCTTCAGTAAATAAACTTGTTTGGGTCAGAGCACGGAGGTGTGGTACAAAAATTGAACTATTGAATGTGTTTCGAAAAGAACATACGAGTACTTAATCGTATAAAGTGAGGTGATTATTCATTCCTGGCTGCTGTTTTAATGTTAAACTTACTTTTTTTTTTCGTAGCAGCTGTTCAGAGAAATATTAATAGTGAAAGGGTTCTTCAAATACCTCTTCACTTATGAAATTCTTGGTTGCTGTTAAATAAGCCGAGTTTCATTGTGATTATGTGTGATCATGTTTGATTCTGTGCCATATTCTCAAATACTAGATTTATTTATCCGGCAGAGGAGATAAACACACATCGTTTTTGTGTATTATTATACAGCGTGAATTCCGAATCATTCTTGGCATAAGCATGTTACAAACGGACGTCCTTTTCAAGAATCCTTAAATTTCACAGGCTTCTTTGGCTACAGAACGACTATTAAACTCCGCTAATATTCCCCAAAACATTCGGAACGGTTTTCCACGTGAAATAGCTCATCTTAAAACTCACCAGCATGCCGACTTCACAGAAGATTACAATTAAGTTGATAAAAAAAGTTCAGTCGTTCGTTGGTAAGAATGCAATAAAAAAAATTAAATATTCCCCTCGCACACATTTGTCCCACTCTTTAGTGATAAACACTAACATTCATTTTGAAACGTCAATTTTATTAGGCTAATTCTATGAGCAGCAATCAGAATGAGTACAGGTAGTTCCCCTACTCATCCCATATCCTTTCTTCTACTCCATGTTGGAATTTGCGTATGGAAGAACTGCAGTTTATAATCCACAATTAAACTCTTCAATATGCCCCAAAATTTATAACCTACAAAAATATACGTGAAACGTATACTGTACTGTACTATAATGTTATACGGACTGTAAATTTTTCTATTTGAAGTCAATATAAAAAATATGATACATAAGATTAATTTGCTGTTAGTATCCCACGAAGTTCAGACTTCATCACTGTGTAGTTGTCCAAAGAAAGTTCAGAATTGCTAATGACTTGACCTTCATGATTTTTTTTTATTATTATTATTATCGTTCAATGAGTAAGGTGTTTATCTTGATATGCAGGAAACTTTATAAGTTTTACAACTTTCTTACATAAAATAGCAGTAATAATTATGCTTTAAGAACATAAAACGAAGAAACAAGACATGCCATTATAGTAAACTCTTCCTAAGAGTACCACAAGCAACGAACCATTCTGATTTTTCAGCTATGAAGAGGTCGATAACAAACAAGCTGAACGTGACTATCTCATAAAACCCGCTTTCCACACGCTGTGTTACGTTGCCTCCTATGTGATTTTTTACCCCTTTTCTCTGGATACCATCTTCTTTTACTTAGGTATAGAGTTTCGGATATTTTTAAGTGTAAGGGCTTAAAAAAGGAGAATATTCATTCAGCATTCCCTCTTCGGCAGAAATAAACATTTCTGCAAAATGATATGCAGAAGACAGACACCAAGATGATTTGACAAGCCAATTTTCTTTAACGAGGGTAGGTAGAAACCTTTTTCTACCCTACCATCCACAGTTTATAGACAATCTCAAATACTTCGTCTGACAGAATTTTTTCAGGATGTAAAGGGAAAAAATGCATCTAGAAGTATACTAAACAGCAACCCTAAAAAGATGTTATTTAAAAAAAATGCAAAAAAATTTTTTTTTCAATTTCATCAACTAAACGTTGTAAATCTTTTGTGGACGAAATGGACAGCAGTACCACGAATGCATCAAGGATTAGGTAATCCGAAAACCTATTCTAAAGATCAAACATGGAACTTTTTAAGCCACTTCTGGCATCTAAATGAACAGAGTAGTGTCTACCACGCGATGGAAATAACGGCTTGTCCACTTCCTGGAGAAGTGTTTATAAGTAAAGATATTAAAACATTTTAAAAAAAAATGTTATTCGCCAAAATTATTGGAACATTGGAAACGCAAACAGGTGGTCAACTTTAAACTCTAGCCCTTTATTTTTCAGGTTATTACGAGGTAACTATTTCAGAGAGACATACATCAAAAATCAGTGCATTCCCATAGTTCGGAATCTAAACTTTCATTAAGCATATGTAATATGAAAACTAAATATCAATTATTAAATATTGATCGCTCTTCTTATATCCTCAGTTAATGGTCATTTCTAATAAAAGGAAGCAACGAAGAAATAATAACCATCATAGGATGCGATAACATAATAAAACGTCCTAATGATTTATTTTTCCCTTGAACTTGTGACGCACCATATTCAGAACCCCTTGTAGCCACCCTCTGCTTTGCTTTCTTGCAGCTATAAGAAAGTTTTCCCGAAGCCATATGAAGATGAATACAACCTCTCAATCAAGCCTTTCGGGCCCCTCGTATTATCTCGTAGTACGAGCGGGTTATGTGAACTAGGTTAAAGTTGACAACGGCCCGCTGCACACAGTGCCAACGTGCGTTTCAGTCACTCTTCTGGTCACGTGATTATATCGCCGTAGGGCACTTTTGCAGTAGTACTTCGCATTGCGTGCGTGTGTTCTCACAGATAAATTAAATGTTGGGAAACAAACCTTAAAAAAAAAAGAGAGACGAACGAATACAATGCAATATAAAGGTTAGTGACCATCTACTAAGAAAATCACAGGATTGTTTAAAAATTAAATCATATGTAAAATATAATCATTCCAATTTCTTTCTTTTTCAGGCTCTGCAAATGAACAAAGATATGATGCCATTACTAAACATTGTGATTCCTTCACAAATTAATACCTAGGATCGTTGTAACAATTAGCCTATAATGATATTTACAGTTTTTCGTCTTTATTTACTATGCCATTTCAAAACCTTATTTGTGAGCTTATAGCCCATTATCTCCATATTTGAAACATGAATTTTTTTGTCACTTTCAAAAAACAACAAAAAATTCTTTAAAGACTACAAGAAAATATTGATTTATATATTCGAAGCATACTGAATAATAAATTGCAGAACTCTTCCAAATCAAAATGATATAATTAGCGTGTATAAAGCTATTTTATATGCATTTTTAGTTAGTTAAAGGAATTTTTGCCTAATTATATCAAGCGATCCGACAGTTAGCCATTCAAAGGTGTATATTTCTCAGAAATACTGCTTTTATCCCAGAAAGAACTGATTTTTTTTTTCTAAATCAGATATGTGAAAGACAAATATTCTGAGATACAATTAGTTTTGTTAATTCTTAGTAGAAATACCAGTACTCAGAACCATAAATCCACTCCAGCCGTCCTGTAACCTAATGTCAACCTGACTCTGAAAAGAAAGAATAAATAAATCTATTTAAGAAAATATTTATGCGAAGAATCTCAGTATAGGCGATGCCCTTTGGTTGGAAAACACCTGGGTTCGAATCCCGTCTAAGACGCGAAGAACCTTTGTCAGGGCTTTTCAAGTTCAGGTGAGTTAGCTGGTCTCATATAGAAGTGGAAGGATTTTTCATCCCGCAAAACAAACCAGAAGAACACACGCAATTATACAGACAATATGCAGATAGGATTAACTGTGTGGTAACCTATGCAGGAAGCAGGTAGGTTTCTAAGATGCCAAGTTACATGGCCGTGAGATGCCATCAAGCCTTGACACGAAAAGGAAAATGGAATGGGAGAATCTTCATTCGTTTATGAATTATAATACAACCAAGAGAATGATTTATCTGATATAAAATCATTCAGTAAATGATTTTACTGAATACAAACTGAAAGTATTTTCGATTCACCGTAGCCAAAGCTTATTAATATATCTTCCATTACATCGCCATACATAAATCGTCATTTAACAGCAAGCCCAGATTTTAAGTATCATTTTATCCAATAATGGTTTTTCATAGCATTCACAGATTTAAGAAAATATTTTGGTGTTAACCTGTAGAATATTTGAAAGCAAAAAAGCATAATTCTGAGTGCCCAAAAGAATTTTCGGCAGTAATCTCTCAGTGTCAAAACGTTTGCTTGGAAATTACTAAAACACCGAAATTCAAGTGAATAGTCATCTTGGCTGATATTTTTATTATATGCATTCAATTCATGAAAGGGTCTGAACCTGTTGTTTAACATTTACAGCAATAATTATTAATCTGATCTCAACGATATTTATAAACATTCCAAGTACAGTTTTTTGGTAACTGAAATGCTTCTTCGAATGTGAAAAAAGATGTATTTGCAGTAGTTAACAATCAGCATATTATTCTTTAATATAACGTAAACGATTTGATTTCAATGCTGTTTACTTTATATCAAGTCTCCTGTTTTAGATAGTGTGCCCCAGTTCTGCTCAATATTAGTGATACGGAATTAGCAGCCTCAGCATGAGCTGTCATACTCTTCTGGCATCTACTTAATAAGATGTAAATAAGACGCTATTCATCCGTTCGTGGGAGAAAAAAAAGAGCAAATTCAGCTCTGATACACAATGCCATTTCATCCCGTCTTAGTCCTTTTGAAATCAAGGGAAAAGGTTACCAACAACCAACTTCATCAACAACTGGAGACTGATCAATTAATTTGTGGTCACTAGGGGGAGGGAGATTTTGCCACGCTCAGTGATTCATAGATACGCTTCCTAGCCAATAATAACCATCTTTGGAGACAATAGAAACTTGTGTGATCGCTCTTCACATTTCCTGGGCATTTAATCGTGTCTGACATAAAGGCCTACTTACTAAACTACCATCTTAATCGTCTGCCTTTCATCGTTTGCAAGTGGGTCGGAAGTTCTTCATATTCCTCCATCAAGGGCTCTCAACTCAAATCCAATCTCTGATGACAGCACACTCCATCCTTCTTCATTCGACAAATTTCATAATGCACTAATCAGTTAAAGGTCAAAGTCTTCCATAATCAATGTCTGAAATACTGATCTTGCCATTCCCCACAGGAATGAGGAAAACCAAATGAACTTGAATGCTGCCAAAACACAATCCCGCCTTATTTCTGATAAGAAATCTCACTTCACCTTCCTTTGCCTCCGATCTCCAGTAGAGATCAAATTTCTCTTCTTGAACTGGCAAACTTCTAGCCCTTTCTGATATAAACACATCAGGTTCACAACCTCATTTTCAAAAACACTTCGAGTCCTCTTCCAATCAAAACATCACTTCTCGCAGTTCAGTTAAAGCCTGTAGTATAAATCTCAAATTTGACATATCTTAGAATACTGTTCTCACATTTGAGATGGAGAACCATTATGATTCTGTCGAACTTACCACAGAAGTAGCGAAGGCTGTGTATTAAGTCTGTAAATTGTGAGCGTTCTTCTCGTCGGGAAGAAGGCACACAAAGAATTTCTTTTCCTGTTTCCGGGAGGGAACTCTCTACCTCCGTATGTGACCGGGGATGGTGCTTCAAAAATCTTCCTGAAATGCTCATGCTATCCCCTGGAGACAGTAGTCCACTTAATACATGACCTCTTCAGAGACTCGCTCTAATCACTTTCTCATATATGTTCTGTGTTTGCTTTATGCTGTTTTAAATATACTGCTCTACCGAACTGGTTACTTTTCTTTCTCAATATTCCTCTAAGCATGTAAAAAAGGGGGGAAGAGTAGCTGTTCATTAACATCTGTATGTTTAGCTCCAATCTAACAAAAATTTCCTCCTCTATTTCATTTACCTCTTTGGAACTGGCCTTCCTTCCGCACACTGTTTTCCAAGGAGTGAATTCCAGCTGTTCACGAAACATATCAGTAGGTTTCTTCTTGCTCCTGAACCACTTTCCTACACACTGCACTCGTAGGTTATAAAGTTTATGATCTATCGTGTAGATTTGAGTCCACATCCTGTTGGTGGGATAGCATACCCGCTCTCCAATAAAGCTATGAGTTCGATTTCCACCGTGGGCATGATAATTTATTAAATTTTATTTTATTTTTCCACTACATTAAATGTATTGGCAGACAATGGCTTTTGATTTTGATAAAGTATTCATTTTCGATGATAATCAGTCCAAAGTGATCGTACTTCCAAATTCACTTGGAAGGTCAGGGTTTTGATTATGAAATTCATATTCTAAAACTAATACCCAACGAAAAATCATACTAATACAAGTATGCATTAAAATTCGTTCCAAATAAATTATGTATAGCAAATGATTTTAAATTCAACAGATATGCTGTTTGGAGAAGAAAAGTTCTTTGCTATCTGAAACTACCTGTCACATGCTGTATAAGATGAAAGTAACGTCTAGCAGGCAGTAAGTAGTAATATTTGTACTGGACTCTGTTTCAACGATTAGGTAAGACAGCATAAATAAATATGCAGACAACGTATATAAACACGATGTAAATATTTTGAACACAAGGCGGTCAGAATGAAAAAAATAAAAATAAAGTAATGCGCATAGTATGAAAGTGGATACCCCTTGAAAGTTTAAGACGTTCGACTGGAGTTAGTGATTCGTGTGTGTGTGTGGTGGTGGTGGTGGTCGGAGATATCTCATAAGTGGTTTCTGAAACAACTAAAAGAGACAACGAATTAACAGCAGACATAACAAGCCATCTACATAATATAATTATGTGAATGGATTGTTATGTCTGACGTTAATGTCTGAACATTATCACAGTTTTATTTGTTTGTTTGCAATTTTTTTCTTTTTTATGTAAAAACAAAAAGGAAAAATCACTAAATTCAGATAGATAAATGGATACATTCTGTATATGAATAAAACATACCACTTTGCAAAAGGTGAGTATAGAACTAATATATTTCTGTAGCACGTAAAGCAATGCATAAATTAATGGATACTTTCCCCTTCGCAGTCTGATTACTCATCATCACATAAACGAGAGATTGCGCATACACATCCTCTGTACTTTTACTACGACGGCGAGATACTGAATCAAGAGCAATGTAAAGAGATTCTGTATATCTGGAAGGCGATGTTAGACAAAAAAAGAAAATATGGAAGCATAGAGTCTGGGAGAAGTCAACGCAAGTGAATGGGCTCTAAAGAGAAATATGCCTTTCTCTCTCTCTTCCCAACAATCCTTTCGATATATTCATATGAGTGGGCTACACTCCAAGCAGTGTATGAAAACATGCAACGCACAGTGAAGACTGTCCATTCTCGTTCAAACTCAGTGAGGTATAACAATACCTCAGTGAGCTTGAACGAGGTGTAATTACCGGTTGCGCGTTTGGACAGGCGTGCAAACGATGCAGCGATTACTAACATGTCCGCGAGGAATTATTTTAAATTTAATGTGAACAGGGAGGGTAAAAAAAGAAGGAAATGTGACATCAAAAAAAAAAAGCAACGGTGGGAGTAAACTCATCTTCGATAAGGATAATGCACAAGCAAAAAGAAACAGGAGTTTAAGCAATATCAAATGAATTATGTATTCGGAGAGTGAGCGACCTGTATCATCTTTAACCGTCATTGTGCTCATAAAATGCTTAGGCGACCATAACATAACCCTACTACTCCTATATGAATTACTAGCTTTGTATATTTTAGTTTTCGGAACTTTTGTTTTTTCTAACTTTCCACTTTTTTAAAATCCACCCTTTCACAATGAGGAGAAAAACATCAAAAACCTTGATTAATAGCCTTATCCAAATCTAAAAACTTCAGTATACTGTCACTAAGGAGGGGGGGGGGGATAAGCTGACGCAAAATTATATTTGGATGCCATTTTCTCTAATAGCTATTCAACAGTGCAAAAAAAAAAAAAAGCGTTGTGGTGTGATGCGCTGATGTCAAAACTAAATCGGGTATGTTTTATGTTTACTGGACTAGTATTTAATTCTACCTTCTGCTGGTATATATTGTCATTATTAACACCATCTAAATTAAGCAGTTTGGGGGTGTTGTTTAATCTGTGTATCCAATTTTACTTTTATGCCTCATTTCTTTAACAAAATATTCCAATTTATACAATATTTTATCCATTTATTAAAATTTCATTATTCACAGTGCTACTTGCATACTTTAACTGTACTCATCTCTCAAAAACATGCTTACATTGGATAGAGACTATCATAGCGATATTCAGAATCAATAATTAAAAGGTGCGCAAACTTATAAATTCTTTATATCAGTAAAATATCATTAACCTTCTACTAAACAAGTTTAGTAGAAGGTTAATTAGCAATAAAAACCTTTGTACTGAGCAAAAGACGTTGAACGCCATCTAGGATCATGGACCTTTTCAACAAAAGCCGATTTTTGTTGAAGAAAAGTTAAAGTTAGCAGGATTTTTCCTGTAAAATTCCAATCCTACGATTGTTATCATTGTGGAATGACCACCGAAACAACTAAAGCGATGATGCTAATGTATTAATAATATCTGTTTAGTGCATGTGTCTTTAGCTGGCTGGTTTGCATGTTAAGGAAGTTGAAAGTCCCCCCCTGTCGCCTCCCTATAAGTTTGATTCTACAGCCTCATTTACCACAACCTAGCCCTATATGAATATCTTAGAGATTGAATTTAAGATTTCAAATACTATATTTCATGAGGAGTTTTTTTTTTTTTTCATCCCTTTTCTCAGCCCCAAATGCTTTCTTTTTATTCCAATTTTTCTGGTTAAACTCAAAAGGAAATCAAAGAATTTAAATTTAGCTAAAATTCCTTATATGCAGCCAAGCGCTGAAATCACTTGAATATACTGACACACGAATAAACCAACTGGCATTTCTCCACTTTCTGCTTCACTTCAACCGTTGAAACAACTTGGTTTGCATTCATTTGACGAACCTGCTCACCCTCTGGATAACTGGCAATGACCGGAGAAATGGTGGTAAAAGTGGCTAAATTTTTTGAAGGAGGGAAGAAAAACCTTTCCTTAAGAAGTTAGGAGATAATAAAATTACAGCTTGTTGGAATCCTGTCTCCTAAGCAGTGAGCCAAGGTCAGCCGATAATTGAAAATTTTTATTTTAATTTGCCTCGTTTGGCTTGGATAGAAGACAAAATTGTTCACTCATCTGACTACTAATCTTTATAAATAAATATAAACGACAGTTCAACAATCCAACCAGAAGTTGGAATTTTTGTGTGTGGGGGGGGGGGATTCTAATCTTGGAGGTGTACTATGCTTCCAAAGTTAGTAGTAAGACGTTTCACGTCTACGTAGGTGGACATAAAATTCCTAGGTAGAATTTTACAAGAGAAATAAACCAGAGTTCCGAGAGAAATCATGTCTCTTTCATCTATTAACTATTAACTGTTATGAGTTTTGACCCTCAAAAAAATTTGAAAAAAGCTTGTAGTTCTTGACAGGATTTAAATTCAAGTCTTCCTATCTAGAAAACTATGTTCGATCTCGAGAAACGTTCATCTCAAGAATCACTGAAAGCCGCATACAATAGTGGATGAAATAAGGGCAGGTCTATAAATGTGCAATACTACTTTTTCTGAATTATAGAATCTGTCATATTATAACTCTCCCTCTCCCTTAAAATGCTGCATAACAAACTTTTACCAAACACTGAGCTAATAACATGTAGTTACAAAAGGAAATATATTATTTTATTCAATCATGAAGTATCATTAAATTATTGTAATTATATATACACATACTGAGAAGTAATTAAGTAATTTAGAATATTTTATTTTAATACATTTAAGTTATTATTCTTAATTAAGGAATAATAAACTTAATACAACCATTTCTACATTTCACATGAGCAAAAACGACATTTCTTTATCTATTAGAAAAATGCACATTCATTTCCTTTCAATAATTTGAAATTCAAATCAACATTTCTGTTCTGCATCCGTAAACACTATTTCAGACCAGCAATAGTTGCTGGTCTGAAAAAGCAAAAATTTCATAAAAACCTTTTTATTTATTTAGTTTTTTTACT
Source organism: Typopeltis vanoorti (assembly GCF_054136105.1). Classification (NCBI taxonomy): domain Eukaryota; kingdom Metazoa; phylum Arthropoda; class Arachnida; order Uropygi; family Thelyphonidae; genus Typopeltis; species Typopeltis vanoorti. Next base: position 94,057,175 of record NC_143563.1, on the reverse strand, counting down.
GAGCACATTTTATAACTTCTTAATCCCTAACACAAACCTACACTCCCATACGCCAAAAGCGTTATATAATTTACACACGATTTCTTGTTAAAACACAAATGTATATTTCACTAGGAACCTTACTTTTTTTTGTTGTTGTTTTAAAATTCACAATAGAAAGTACATTTCTAGCACATGTAAGTTGAAATTCATAGCAATTTAATATTATATTTTCAAACAAATTTATAAAACATGAAAAGTCAACAAAAATTTTGAACTTATCATATTAAATTTATCTACTTTAATTATAGTGTCTAATTCTGTACTATTATCATAGAGGATATAGTTTAAATATCCTGATAATTATTAGGATTCGTTTAATTCCAGTGATTAAAAAACATGTCTTTCCTTTTCTATAGGGAATCTTAAGAAGATCATCGATCTTTTACAACAACAGATCCGATTCTATTTATCATGCGAGGATTTTCTTTTCTTTTACTTCCAGAATTTTCTCTTAAGTTCAATTGAATTATTTATGTGAACATGCTTTTTTATGGAACTAATTAATTCTACTTATGTTTTAGTGCGCAGTCGAAGTCACTGGAGGATTAGTATTAAGATATTTTAAGTTTTTATTTTCATTAAGTAATGCAATCAATTCAGTGTTCTGTCTTAAGTGCATAGAGAAAGAAGAGTATGACGTGTAACATCCTAACGGAACTTAAGACGTAGTATTTTTTTATTTTTATGATACGAGCCACAAAGGTATTCGTGGATTTATTTTATTCATTAGATAATAGGGAGGGAAAAAATTATATTTCAAATGAAGTCTTGGTAAGACATTTTCCACAGAAATGATATAACTAATAAAAAATAATCAAATGTAACATCATCTACTCTTCTTTTTTTTATCCATAAAATGGACGGAAGCTTCTTCCAGTTATTTTCACAAATCCTTACCAACTACAGTTTTTTTCCTGTGCAATACTAGAACTTGATTCACAAAACAATTTAATTGTCTGAATTATACTCGTGCGACATTTCTTAACTGCTTAACCAAGCTTTGAGTGCATTCTGTCTGTTGCAGTACAATTTTTCCAGTTTGTTTTGGGTGGCTCATTGTAAACGGTAAAAGAGACATCTTACTTTAAGATTTTTCAACAATGACTTCCAAGTTCTGACTTCGCTCGATTTTTCTTGCACTGAGTTGTCTTATCTGTGGCCACAAAATATTTGTATTACCTACCGCAATGAGATGTCATGTGACAACATTGTTCGCAAAGTTTTTTTTTCGGGAACTGATGTTCCAATATACATATATATGATGAACGATAATGATATACACACACTGTAGTAATTTAAAAGAAAAAAATTACACAACTTAAATGTGCAGAAATGTGTACAAAAATACAACAACAATCAATATGAAGCTGAAAAAGCTTAATAAGAATGCACATCTAAAAAATCCCTCGCTACTGACTTCATATTATCAAGAATACCAGTTTAAAGGATCTTCGTGCAGGTTAAGACATTTATCATTTATTTAACAGCATATAAACACAATAGATACCAACTAATTAATCAATCGATCACTGAAGTAAGATGTTCCGTTGTCTCAATTATCAATTATGCATACTGGGCTAAATTTCTTACCAAATCAATTTAAACACATCTGCCTCCAACAAGAGCTTCCTAAATGTGACATATCTAAAAATAACATAATTCCATTGGAGGATATAGTAAAAATGAGAAGTCGTCCCCAATAGTAATTCATGTCCTCGGCTGAAGCCATTCTTAAGTAGTAGTTTCTCTTTTAGGAATTTGCAGCATTTCGACTCCGATTAGTCTGAAGGAAATATAAACTATTTTGCAACGAAGACAAAACCATCGATATTTTCCTTCCAGTCAGCTAGTACTTCTACTTTTTTTTTTTTTTTCCAGATTTGGTAATTACACGACTTTACGGTTATCACATGCAGAGGAGGCCCGGCTATAAAAGTTACCTGGCAAAATGCCAGGCGGCGTCATACTGCTAAGGCCGATGATAGTATCAACACTGACGAAGCGCTGCGTGCCGATTTCCAAGTACTGAATCGGACCATATCACCATATTTTTTTTTTGTTTGTTTCATTTTTGTTTCTTTATGTATTGGATTACTCTTATAATAGTTGACTAGCTATATATATTTCCGGCTATGACTTGTATAACTCACTTGTTTTTGCTTAAGTCTCGCAAAACAGGCATGGGACTCCGGCGTGTCATTTTTAACACACTAAATCAGCCACTCACAAGGTAAGTTATTATTATTTTAATATATTCCTTTCTTTTATTACTAAACAGTAAAATAAAGGAATACATTTAAAATAATAATTGAGTGGCTTTTGAGTGGCTGATTCAGAGTGTTAAAACACTGGCTGATTTAGACAAAATTGCCTGAAAATATACGCATACTAGCTATCCCCCATGGCTTAGCCTCCATGATTCCAAGCCTCGCCCCAAAGAAGAATCCTAAAAATTCTTTAACTATCAAAAAGGGTTATAACTTAAATAACGCAATGTTATTTATTGGTAGATTACAGCCATGGAGACCAGGGTATTCTGCATTTTTTTTTTCTCTTTTCGTGTAACTTACGGTCTCATTTTTGCTTGTTTTGCAGACTTAAAAAAAATGACGTTCCGGAAGCAAAATCCAGCCACCACCTCCGTATGATATAAGAGGTTGGGAATATACAACAGGAGAAGAGGATGTATCTAGAATGTCACACCATAAATATGTAATTTGAGGGAAGGGGATTTTTGATTACCGACCTGGTACATTAACAAATGTCAAAAATACAATCAACATCCGAAACTGCTGCGTATAAACAAAATCTGTTATTGATTTACTTAATGATTTCAAAAATATGGTAATATATATTATCATAAATAATATTTACCTGGAAAATTTAAATATCAAAACTTTGAAATTATATTCTAGTTATAATTTCACTCTATGACGCAGAAAGGAGAGAGGATAACAAATGATAAGGGAGCAAGAGAGTTCAGAAGTCCATCAAAAACAAGTTAGAAATGTCTTCATGCTCATTATAGCCATGGTATTAAAGTTTTTATGGATTGATAAACCACTTTTATTTAATTTTGTTATCGTCATCTAACATTATGTTTTAACTCCAACAGTGAACATGAAAAACAAGAGCTAGCATGAATTTCATTCAAACAAAAATAAATGATAATTTATTTTTGATAAATAACTAATTTATTTATTTATAAATTTTTTATAATATTATTTATAAATTATTTATAAATAAATACTTTATAAATGATAAATAACTGAGTGATTTTGTTACGTATTACTTATAAAAAATAAAAAGAGAGAAAAGAAAAGAAAAACCAGTACTCAAATTCCATTTAGGTATTTGATGATTTTTTCTTTTTTTGGATTTTCCCTCCAAGGAAACCAAACTTAGGTTGTGCAAGTATTGATATTAAGCATTCCTGATCACTTTTAACAATATATTTGAGTGCATATGTCAGCTCATTCTTACGAATGACTTAAATCAAGCAAGACTTTCAGATTCATTACGAAGTCATAAAATTTAGAACATAATACATGCACACGTGTTCAGCATGAAATTAATAAAATAAGATATATACTTAGTCTATACAACTGTTATTTTCTTGCAAGACTAGTTCTCACGATTTTCCTAGTTGTCCCAATAAGGAAGAAAAATTAAACTCTCAAATTACTATGCACGTACATATGAATAAAATATACAGGTTATAAGCTGAATAATGATTCTTCCAGCAGTTACATTTATGGTAATGTTAATCAGACATCTCGTTATGTTGATGATTATGCCAAAAAAATTGTGTTTATCATCCTGGTTTGTATATGCTTTTTTACGAAATAATTTATGACATTAATATTTCGGGCCTTTATTATCACAGTTGATTTAAATAAACATACAGTTGGTTTGTTTACACCACAATAGAACAATTTGCAATCACGAAATAAATTAAAGTCATTTATGTACATCTCAATATATTCACCAGCTTTTTTCAATTGCTAATGGTTAGCAGATGTTTCAAGGTGAAGTTTAAAATCATTATACCTGATATTAGATTTAATGTGTCCAATTCAATGCATTCAAGGTTATTTAAACCCAATACAGAGTTTTGCAGATTACCTTTCATTTGATAAGCCTTGCTACACGACTAATCTCAACCTGCAAAACACGAACCTCCACTGCCTTAAATTCTGGTCTCCAAGCCATCCTCCATTGGAGTTAAGATAACATCGTCAAATTTCAATTATTAAAACCCAGTTCTGTCTTATTTCTCACAAAAAAATAAACATTTTCTCCCAGTATTATTTTTGACAACACCCAAATTTCCAGACAATTTGAGATTTCTCTTCTAGGAATTACCCTGACATCAAGCTTCTTCTGGCATAAACACATCACAACCATTACATCCTCAGCCTAAAAACCTAGGATTTCTGTTTCGCTCAAGACGTTACTTCACCTCTGAGCAGCTATTAATCTTATACAAATCATAAATCCGTCCAGCTATTGAATACTGCTCTCACATTTGGAGTGGGGGGGAGCACTAACAGCTCGCTTAAAATGCAAGACTCAATGCAGAGAAGGGTAATTAGATTGATTAATAACCAATCTCTTACAACTCACTCTTCTTACTTTCGCACAGGCTTTGATTTCGGCAATATATGTATTCTAAAAATATTTCCATGGCAAACGTTTATCTGAAATAGCATCAATAATCCCCTCCATTCAGTACCAGTTGGAACAGATGCGGCTGCAGCCCAACAGCCCTCCACAGCATACCTTGAAACTTACAGAACAAGTTTCTTTTCCTCCTCCTCCATCCCTGCAACTGCTATATTGTGGAACAGTCTTCCCTCTTATGTATTCTCCATGGAATACAATATGCAAGCTTTTAAAGCAAATGTAAACTTTCCGAACCCATACAAGGTACTAACGTACTATTAGGTTGATTAACCAACCTCGTGTCGTGTATGGGCTCAACATAAAATTAAAAAAAAAAGTTAGGAGAAAATAGCAACATCTGAAACTAAATAATTTAAAAAATTCCAATCAAGCTCGGTCTAGGTAATTTCATTGCCTAATACCTTTTATGAGATGAAAATGCTAATCTTAATGTGAAATTAAGTTCAAAACCGAAATCCAAAATGAAATGGATAATGAGTTCGTCAAAAAGTTGGATAAGCTCCGTTTATGATATCGAAATATGCTTTCAAAAACTCTGGTTTGTTTGCATTCTTATTGTCTGGACTTGACATAAATACTGCTCATATATTCATGTGTTGCCATTATTATATGCAAACATAGACTACAGTTTATGCTATTGGAGCGGTGTGCTGTTGCAGCTAACGATAGTGATTGTGTACTTCAATAATTTCCAAACAGGTTTTTAAGATATCCTAAAATTTCTCATTACATCTGTTTTTACCGTCTATATTTAAATTATAATCTTAACCAACCTCCCCTTTAGTAAGTAACAATTCCTTCCCATGCATAAAGGCTGGAATGGAATAAAAGCATAACAAGTTTACACTTGTTATGCTTTTATTAGATATGGGATAGTTAGAATGAAGTCACCTATATCTTAGCTAATCTAGAACTGCAGTAAGAAATACTGCTTTTTCTATCTTCAAATCAAATGTCGGCTATAGTTCAATAAGCATCACAACAATTCTGCATGCTAGTAATGCAGAAAATAAGTAAACAAAACAAAACAACAAAAATGCCTCTACATAACTTCCTGCCTTACTATTAGCAGAGAGACGATGTGTGTTTACAAAGCAGCAAGTATGTCTGTTTTCTACACATGAATAGTCAAGGACAGGAATCCCTATCATTGTAGCAGTCGCTTCCACAGCTAATTTACGAGAGCAGTGCAATATTTGCTCTATGAAAAATATAGGTTCGAATCCAGTCTGGGATGCAAGAAATATTTATAAGGCATTTCAGGTGAAGATGGTTACATTTTTCTTTCCGCAAAATATAAACCTACCGACGAACACCACAGAGGCACCTTTCCCACGGTCCTTCAGCCTAGGTATTACTTTTAATTAATTCAACCCAACTTTTCGACATTTTTTAAAAGCATAGAAAAGGGAAAAAAAAAACGTTGATATGCATATCACATTTTAACCTTATTTTAGTTAAGAAATTCTAGCGATATTCCTGGCGTCCACATCAGTATCTTTGGAAATTACTGTATACTCACCAGTACGAAATCTGACAAAATAACAAGACTAATTTTTTGAGCAACATGTGGTTGAACTAGAGAGAAAGTACAACGTAACATTTATCTGCATGAATTATAAGTTGTATGTAAGCAAAAAACCATCTGGGTTTTGCTTCTTTTGTAGTAACAGTTAATATTTAGATGTTTCCATATATGAAGCTGAAAATAAGATAGAATGAATAAAAAGGAAATAAAGATAGACAACACCCGTAAGAATATTATATGAATATTTTAAAAGTCTGAAAGAACTCAAGTTTTCAGAATAGGAAAAAGGTGAAAAGTTTTTTAAATACTTACACGTTTGCAATTTTATGTGTGTGTATGTTTTTCTGTGTTTTATCCATAATGTTACTACAAAATCGGTGTTGCGGAATTAACTTGGGTAAAACTGTATTGAATTCCAAGATAAACATATCTGCAAGGCATTGCTGAGGATGAGGATGTATAAGTCGCACAAAAAAGAGCTGTTTGCATTAAAACATACTCAGACTAGCACAGAATATCCTGGTACTTTGAATACTTGCTAATGCGCGCTAAATAGGTAAATAACATTAAAAATTCAGGATCCATTAAATGCACTTGCTGACTACTGTATTTCCTATCGGTACAAATATCAAAAATAAACTTCAGAATTTTAAAAATCCACTTTAGTAATTAAATGCAACTTCTAAAAGTGCTGTTTATTTTAAAATGCTTGTTGACTTGACTGCTGGGTCTATTACTAGGTGCAGTCTTGTGTTGCCTTAAAATCATGAGTTGGCATGTTTCCTTACACTCTGATGACGCTAAACATGATGATGGAACACCAGTTCACTCAGCAAGACAGTGTAGCCTTATTTTATGTAAGCACAATTCATGAGGAATTGAAAATCTAAGAGTTGGTATACTCGGTTGATCTTCAGAAGTTCAGATTTCAATATTTTGATTACTTATATTTTGGAGTGGTTTCAAATGTATGTCAAAAGAAGAAATAAATTTTAAGGTAGGTCTTAAACTTCTTTCAGAACAATAAAAACAAAAAGAAACTTGGATCAGTAATAAAATGTTGGCTGAATTATGCAACGGCATCAGAAAGGTACCATGCTTTAACTAACCTACTTGAAAAATTATAATTTTTCAAATAGGTTACATGTTTTCTTAATATTTCCAAGTCTAACAGTTTCTCATTGGTTAAGGAGTACCGATAGATAAAATGAAAAAAAAAATTATAATGAAAATATCGAAACTCCATTAACCAAACTACAAAAATGAAATAGCAAAAAAATACATGTATATGTATTGTAGCGTCTGGTAAGAAGTCTGGGGATAAGCAATGGCAATTACGCTTTAATATCCCACTCACATTGCAGGAAGCATTGCAGTCGACCTTCACATACACGGAAGTGCAATATTTTAAAACTGTCTGCCGTTTATGTCTCCAACAAGCATAAGAGCTCAGTTATAATGGAGATTTTTTTGAAGCTGGGCGTTAGTTATAAAAACTGTCGCTATAAATGCAATGATTAATTACTGATTATACTTGAAAAATAAACTACATCCACTTAATATTTAAGTTACAGTTCATTCAAGGTACTAGATGTGCAATAGATTTACTACCTTTTGTGTCGAATGCGCACAAAAAAGGCATGATTCTGTGTATGGCACAACACTTATGTAACCTGAAGTTAAAAAGCAGAAATGATATCGTCGAAATGACACCAAACATTAATTATTAGCCACTTTAGCTTCTATAAATGAAACCTGAACCAAGTGCATATCTTAAAACATCAACTAGTCTAGTCAACAATGTTACAAAAATAAGAATTTTCTTTTTAAATTGCGAAATATCACTGCATCGCACCTTACATTAAGATTTGATGATAATTATAACGATATACATATCTGATATGCTAAGTACAGTTTTTTTAAAGGATTTTAATTATAGCTATGGTAAAAATATTTTGCACATATATGAACCATATCATACTATTGCATTCTGAACTGGGATAGAATCTACGATGTTTATTGTTCATTGTAATGAGCAATAAATATAATTTATTCGCCATTTATTGATCATAATTTATTTATTACTTTGACAATTACCCTGACTGGTACATATATAGATGTTTCTTGTAAGATAAATATTATATTCCTTTATTACACGTGTACTTACGTTATTCTTCTGCTTCAGTCAGACGAATTTCATTTAAATTCATTATTTGGGCTCAAATTTAAGTGTAGTTTGCCGAAATCGTCTCACTTTTTGTTTCAGTCTTTCTATTTACAAGTGCAAGAGGACGATTCAGAAAGACGTTTCGAAAATATGTAGAGTAAATAACTCCTCTCTGCCTAAATGGAATTTAATAAAATTTGGAATTTAAAATGTACTCTAAAATGTATACGTAATTAAGTTTTAGTCAAGCCATTTTTATTAATAAAGCGATTTGAAATGATAGTGATAATTCCACTAGGACTGGCACTCAATAAAATTTGCTACTTGAAACTATCGCTAAAGTTTCTCTAGTAATCCATCCTCATTTTTCTTTTATTTATTTATTTTGTTCTTGTTTTTCAGTTAAGATATTTTTTGTGGCAAAGTTAGGCAGTTAGGCAAAGTTATATTCGCAAGTTTAACGAAGCGTTGAAGATGCTAATTAGTGTGATCCTGAACCAGCTTTGATCCGATTTTATAAAGTATGCAAAATTCACAATTACATAATGATGGATAATATATAGCCAGTGAAATATTATTAATTTTATTAATATTAATTTTATTAATTACATTTGGTGTTATATAATTTATTATTTTATGCGTAATCATCTTATTTTTGACGTCTTAACAATATTAATATCATAACGATCAACCAGAGAAGCTTGCATTCTTTACTAATATAACTGGAAACATTACATTCAAATTCGGCCTGGTTGGCTAAGCGGTTAATGTTTGAGATTGTTTTCAAATAGGAGATAAATTTCTTCGCCCTGTATGAGACCACCTTCCCGCTTATTCTAAGTCTGAAATGGCTTAAAACAGTTCTATGTGGTTGGTCTTTGGAGCAGGGTTCATGTATTATACAAAAATACGAATAATAATAATAACATAAATTAAAATACTTACCTCAGTTACAGTATTAAAATACTACTGATTTACAACTTTTCGTGAATGGGAGTCATATTAAAAAAAAAAAAAGTGTGCCAGCCTATCTCATTGGGAATGAGTGGAACATGCAGTCATTGAAAAACAAAAATGGCGTTCTGACTTCTCATGTTCAAAAACGAACACCGTAGTTAATCTGTTTCTTGTGCTGTGCTTTTTTACTACTTTTTGTAATAATCTTTTTTGAGTTAAAGAAATTTAGATCATAAAAATCTATAGAAATATATATTTTAGAGAAGAAATGCGAAAATCAAAAATATAAATAACACAAAAAGAACACGTAAAAATAAACAAGAAATATTCCGATAATCTAGCTTTATTTACCTGTCTCTCTTCTCTTTTTCAAAAATCAAACTAAAAGTTTGATCTCAAAAAAATTAAATAAACTTACAATCTTATTTTATTATTTTATCTTATTTTATTATTTTATCTTATTATATATATATATATATATATATTATACATTTTGTTAAAGCACTGTCTGCCATTTTTAGGCGCATGAAAGAAATCGTCTCTGAATTTATCGTCTGCTTTTTAAGTAATGAATGTCTGTTCAGCCACAAAATTGTTCTCGATATTAAATCTTTTCTTCATTAATAAATTCAAAGATTAAAAAATACTACATTAGAACAGCATCGAGTGACTAACCATTAATAATATTAAGAAGGAAAAAAACTGCGAAGTAAAGTAACAAAATAACTGCTCACCTATATTAATCACTCAAATATTCAATAAGAACAATAATACTTAACTTTTCAAAGCTAATACGTAATGCGCACTTTATCGCATAGCACGAGACAGCGCGTGAGTGCTATTATAGGGAAGTATACAAATGCAAATTTGGATAAGCTTACTTCTGCTGAATTTATCTCATTTAATATAAATACTGATTTCATAGCATTTATTATTAGGGAAATAATTCTGCGTAAAGCTTTAAGATGTATTACTACAGCAATATTTATATTACTGTAGTAATAAATATTTCCCAATTTTCAAATATTACTATAGTAATATTTGAAAATTGGGAAAATGATTTGAAATATAATAAAGCCTGAAAGAAAATCACAAATTTCAAATACAGCTTTGATTCTATTTTTTTGAAATGTATTAGATGTTTCAGTTAGTATTCAGCACTAGCATGTTATTTTTATTATTTATAATAATAATAATTTGATGCTTCACCCAGAGGAAATTCGCAATTTCGCGATATTCTTGAGTAATAATTAAAAAGAATAAATAAACTTAATAAATTTAATTTAATAAAAAATGAAACTAAATAATTACATAATAATACGCAAAACCAGTCCAAAATTGCATTAATTACTTTTTTTCAGGTTCGGAAAGTTTACTATAAAAATAGAGAGAAAGATGAAGAGCAGTTGCATTAGCGAATCTTTAAATTTCAGTTACGATATATAAACTGCACCTTGCATGACTACCACAGACCTTTACCGTGCAAGTCGGAAGTTGTTGATAACCTATGAGTCTTTCATTATTTCCGTTATCACTTTAGGATGCTGGTATGTTAACCGTTTGCTTTATTTCCTCGTCCAAGTCTTTGTCGTTTACAAATTACAGTATCCTCAGCTGAATAACTGGAAAAGAGTACGTAGCACACTTTTCAGAATTATTGTTTTACCAAATTTTGGTTTGGATAAAAATGTAAATGCATTAAAAAGTTTTGTATGTCATCTTTGTTCTTTAATCTTAAAAATAAATTTGTTAGTAAAAATACAAAAAAAAAAAAACCGTTATTTCACTTTTATAACGCATATCTGCTACTTAAACACCTAAAAAAATTAACTAAACCACGAATCCAACATCATAGGATTCATGCACTTCTAGATTATTATGTATTATTAATATCGCTACTAAGCAGTTTAATTTAGGGGACGGTAGTGATCAGAGTTCGCTGATGACGGTTGTGGATTTTCTTCTCGGTAGAACGTGTTAATCAAATATGAGAAACTTTGGTTTTCAAGTGTAGCAGCTAGATTAACTAGCAGAGACGTGATTAAAGTTATTAAATTATGGATTATACTGTATTTAAGAACAGCAGCAGCAAAGGTAAATGGACTGTAGTTGCAAAGGGCGATTCGTTAGGCCTAACAGCCGTTAGAATCGCCATTGTTAGCAAATCTATTTCAGATCCATATATTTGCAGGAATTACTTGCGTTTATACGCAAATCGTTCATGATGAATGTTAGATTTGGACGCCCTCAGATTCTCTGGATGAAGAGCCAGCGCTTATTCTTATAAATAAACTTCAAAGGAAGTTTAAGCTCAAATAGCCATCAAACATAATAGATCCTGAGATCATTATAGACTCTCTAGATAAAGGACTGGCATCCAGCTTCATAAAGAAACTCCTTAAGAAGTTCGAGCTTGAATGGCCCGGCTTCCTAAATTTTTACTCTTTACCCGAGACTGATGAAGATCAAAATGAAGACGCTCCTCAAATGGAGGAAAAATTAAATCTAGTAATCTCGGACTCTACGCATTCAGATCAAGGAGAGACGCACGCGCGCAAAAAATGCAAAACTCTCGCCTCGGAGTCAGCAAACGAAAATGGCATGGATGAAGATGCCCCCAACACAGATTCCTCTGGCTCCACCAATGAAAAGGTGCCTCCAGTCATTCTTAGGGAAAAGCAGAGATGGACAGCCTTAAGAACCACCATGGCCAACCTGTAGATAAATTACTCCATTGCCAAGAACACAGAGGAGGGCATCAAAATTCAGCCCGCTACAGTGACTGACTATAGAAATTTAACCAAGGAGTTGGATGTAAGAGGTATACAATACCATACCTTCACACTTACCGCGGAGAAAAATTTAAAAGTGGTACTCCGAGGAGTATCTGAAGACATTGAAACAGCTGAAATGACTGCTGACCTCAACATGCAAGATCTGCCTCCCATAAAGGTCAGCAGAATGTACAGATCAAACAAGACCCCTATGCCTCTGGTATTGGTGGAAATACACAATATCTATAAAAATATTTATAACTTGAAGACAATCTGTAGGCTTAAGGTCTCACCGGAGCCACTTAGGAAGAGGGGCCTCTTCTGGGCAGTGCCATAGATGCCAAAATTTTGCTCATGCCCAGAAGTTATGCAAAGCTCAATACAGATGTTTAAAACCACCCCACACATACCTGCTCCAAGCCAAAAACCACCCCGGCTAAGTGCGCTAATTGTGATAGTCCCCACCCTGCAAATTACAGAGGGTGTATTTGCCACGCAAAAAATAGGCAAACTGAGTTAATCAGTAAATCTACCTCACTATCAGAAACGAGAGCCCCACAAGCTCAAGTTCATCAGGCTCTTATTAGTTTGAACAAGATGACAGGTGTTCACCCACCATCAACTGAGTCCCCCAAGAAAATAAATCTTCAACACCAAACAAGAACATATGCTGACGTGGCCCGCCCCCAAAAAGTAGTCCATGACCAGAATATGCCAAATCCAGATTCACATATAACAGCCATCATCACCTCTTCTCTTGTAAATATGTTACAGAGTTTCAGTAACGGAAATCCATCACTAAGCACTACAAAAAGTTTCTTGCAGCACACACAGTCCATTTTATCTGCACTCTCCAATGCATAGGAAAAAATTTACCCCAGATTCTCTAATGATTATTGCATGAAATGCCAACTGCCTTAAAAATAAAATACTAGATGTGCAGGAATTCAATGACAGATATAATCCGGATATATTATTAATTAATGAAACTCACCTGAGACCTGCTGACAATCCTAAATTCAAAGGATATCAACTTTACAGGAATGATAGGCTGGTGGTACAGCCATCCTCATCAAAAATCACATCAACCATCATGCTGTAGCCATTTCTACAACCACTAATCTCGAAGTCACAGGTATCACTGTCATCACAAACTCTGTCGGAAACATAAAAATCTATGCTGCTTATAACCCACCATCAAAAACATTGCTGACCACAGATCTGGATGCTATCCTTGGCGTTAAACTACCGGTTATTATCGCCGGAAATTTAAACGCAGAACATCACGCCTGGAGCAGCAGGTCTATAAATAGGAATGGCCGCATCCTCTTTAACTACATAAGCTCAAATTGCGTAGCTGTGACTGGCCCCTCAGTGCCAACTCACCACAGTCCCACTGGCTCATCCGACGTCTTGGATATAGTGGTCCTTCAGAATGTCAATCTGCGGTACATCCTGGAATCATTGAATGAATTATCATCAGACCACAATCCTATTCTGTTCCAACTGGGTTATCAGAGGGGACTTCCCCCTTCGCCTCACACCTTCATTCCCTGGGAAAAATTATCCAAAATGCTTCCAAACTACATTGATCCCGTCCCTCATATTAATTCCAAGGAAGAAATTGATTCTGCAGTCAATAAACTTTCTGATCAAATCAACACAGCCATAGCATCTATCACCTCAAATTCAATTGCTTTCAAGCCTAAACGACTACCAGATGACATAATGAACTTAATCAGGGAAAAAAAATAAAGCAAGAAAAAGATACCACAACATCAGAGCACCCCAAGACAAAAAATATGTCAACAAAATGAACAGTGCAGTGAGAGATGGACTTAAAGTCCACAGAAACAAACTATGGGAAGACAAATTAGCCTCCATATCACCTGGTGATCAAACCGCCTGGAAGTGCCTGAGAAACATCAAAAACAAATCTCTTCCTCCTCTCAAATCTGACCTGAACATTGTTTACACAGATGCAGAAAAAGCCGAAACTATAGCTAAAAATTTAGAAAAACAGTGTAGCCCTTCATACAATAATCTAAATTTCAATCATATTTACAAAGTCTACCGCCACATCAGACACGTGTTAAAACGGCCTGATACTTGTACCAACTAACTCACACCTATTTCCCCAGCTTTTTATGACATTATAAAGAACTTAAAGAATAAAAAAGCTCCAGGGCCTGACGGCATATCCAACAATGTTATTAAACTGCTACCCCGAAAGGCCATCGTATATCTTACAACAATAATAAATGCTATGTTCAGGTTTAAGTACTTTCCCTCTGCATGGAAGTTCGCAGACGTAGTTCCTATATACAAGCCTGGCAAGGATCCTCAGCAGCCTCAAAGTTATCGTCCCATAAGTCTGATTTCTAATTTGGGCAAAATAGCAGAAAAGCTATCCTTTCCAGAATTCAACTTTCAGTAAAAAAATTAAACATCCTTCCTTCAGAACAGTTTGGTTTTCATCAGTTTTACAGTACCACCCAACAAATTCATAGACTAATCGAATTCATTACCACAAGTTACAATTGGCACCAATACACCGGAGCAGTTTTTCTTGACTTAGAAAAGGCGTTCGACAAATTATGGCACTTTGGACTGCTATACAAGTTGATTTTAGCTGGCATTCCATTAGATCTAGTCCAAATTATAAAGTCATTTCTTAGTGACAGACGAATGCAAGAACTAAATGATATATTATCTACCCAGCGACGCATCTTGGAAGGAGTGCCTCAAGGGTCCCTACTGGCACCGATACTTTTCACGATTTAAATGGCGGACATTCCACACAATCCAATGTCATCCATCATTGCCCTATACGCAGACGACACAGCTATACTAACCAGATCTATTAAACCGCACCTTGTCACCAAGAAACTGCAAGAAAACCTGCAGAGATTAGAGCACTGGTTCTCGGAATGGAGATTGCAAGTAAACCCTCAGAAGAGTATCGCCATGCTTTTCATTAAAAACTCAATATCTCCCAAAGATGACTTCTTCCTATTTAATATCAAGATTCCCTGGAAAGCAGAATCCAAATATCTGGGTGTACTGTGAACAGAAAACTAATCTTCAGTTCACATATAAAAGCCTCATGTACAAAAGCATCAAGAGTCATTGCACAGCTTTACCCTTTTATCAATAGGAATAGCAAGCTGGATACCAAAATAAAACTGCTCCTTTATCAGTTGATGATTCGACCCATTATCACTTATGCGTCTCCAGCCTGGAGCCACACATCAAGTACAAATATCCTCAAACTACAGAGAATGCAAAACAAATGTCTCTGCATGATCGTAAACGCACCATGGTATATCAGAAATGTCCAACTCCACCGGGATACAAATATCCCCTACATCTACTCTTTCCTGCAGTCTTCAGCAGTAAAGTTCTTCTCAGCATCCTCTTCACATCCAAATGAATTAGTGCAACAAGCAGCAAATTATGATGAAACAGACTTCTTCAAATATAGGAGACCCAAGGCCATCCTACTTCCAAATGAAGATCTTTAAATCGCACCCACTCAGGCAGAGCACTTAGCTCATAAACTTTTCCTCACACAGCAACCTTATCAGATAGCAGGGATTATAAAAGCATTTTGCTTCACCCTTATAGTCAGCAACGTCTTGCGTCTTGCGTTAATTTAGGGGGAAAAAAAAGGATATACAGTTGTTCCAGAATGATCCTATATTGGACCTGATAGGGTTTCCAAGAGGGGTGAACTCTACCATCTTTCGCTTCATATAAATTAAAACAATCCATCAGATTACTATTTCAGTATTAAGTTTTATTGTTATTAATTGCAAATCTCCGGCAAACATTCATAGAGTGAGAAGATTTTATAAGAAATTATTACACCAAGTTCCATGGAGTCAACGGACTCAATACCAAAGGTCTACTAAGCCAGCAACATATATTTATCCTAATCAACTTCAAACTTACAAGTTTGAAGTTGTAGTATTTACAATGAATTACACCCACCCTTCATTCTCAATGTAAAAAATATTTTTAAAAAAATAAAAAAGCCTTTCCTTTTCCCACCATTTGAAAAATCTCTTCCATATCTATCTGGCAAATATCTCTCAGCGGCTCAGTCATAACACTTTTATTACATGCCTTCAGTCTGTCGCCAAACTGTAAAATCTTTTTGGAGAGAGGGTACAGATACCCAAATTTGGGCATCTGTACCCCTCTCTCTTTCTCTCTCTCTCTCTCTCTCTCCAAGGTTTCATTATCCCTTACAAATCCTGGTGACTAGATATAAATATGGTAATCCATGTAAGATCTAATTAGGGCTTAATATAAGAGAGCTACTGTCTTATATGTGATAATCAATATCTTTCTTAGTATTACAGCAATTCTCTGAGTTGTCTTCTTCACCATTACTCTATTGTTCCTTGAATTTCAATTTTCTGTACACCATTACCCCAAAGATACTGTGCCTCGTTCACTTCTTCCAGTAGAGTTCCACAAACGGAATATGTGCAGCCTCTCATGGATCCCAAGATTCAAAACTTAACACATGGCAACATTAAACCAATATTCTAATTAATTTACCATCCCCTGCTTTCTAGCTAATTCAGATCATCCTAAAGAGTCACCCTATTTGGACTATACCTTATAATCTTCCCTATATTTACATAATTTGCCAACAACTGAATATCTTCACTGCTGTCTTCTGACAATATCATTGACATATAGATGAACAATAATGGGTCCAGCACTGAAACCTGAGGAATTTCACTTTTAACTTTTATCCTAACACTGCTACCCTAAACCTAACTCTTCATATGTTTATATAAAGTTTTTTTAAACAAATAAACTATTGTTTTCGGTATGTAATTTTCTTTATGTGACTCCCACACAAGAAAGGTTGCAAACCTTTGTACATTAATATCGTAGGAAGGTTAAGGCTTTTTAAAATTAATTTTAGTTGTTAGTATTTCTATATTTTACCAATCTGAGAGGACCGCTAGTATAAGTATTTCATCCGTGGTCTTCAATTTTTGGCTTAATGACTACTTATAACCATTGGCTTGATTATTGATACATCTATTTTTTTTCCCCTTCAAATATAGTGTGGTCAATGTTAACTCTGTTTTATCCTGACATGTTTGTCAACTGTGGGTGTGTTCCCCCCACTATTTTATCCCCCCCAGATTTTCAAGCCTAAAGCAAAAATAACAAAAAATTCGTTTACTTGATATCATAGACTGGTATTATGGCTTTAAATAACATTACACATTTATTATAGAAAGTTAGAAGGTACTAATATTGGTTTTGATATCGCAGTAATGAAGTTTCATATATCAAATTAATATAGAAGCTGAAGAACAAGGTAAACAAAATTTCATCATCTTACTGACTGCTTTTTTTTTGAAATTCTAAGCTGTACAATTTTTATGTGCGTGGACCATCATTACATATAAATAATGGATGCCAAATAATGCTAAAAACAATTACCGTAATGCCAGTTTAGAAGTAATTTTCTTTCTTAAATGGATAATTTAAAATTTTTTTTCATAATTTTCCGAATTAAAAGTGTGTGAAAGATTTTTTGTTTGTTACATGATTTTAGTTCGTTATGGCTTCCTAGCCAAGAAAGCATCTTAGCGTTCAAGTTAAAAAATTGTCCGGCATTTTATAAATTATGTTGCCAGATGTTCTTAAGGCGTATAGTATTTCTACATTCTGGAGAAGTTATATTTATAAACACATATAAAGCAGTATTTTATCAACAGTAATTGTATGACAATCCATAGTACATATAAGCCCTTAAGGCTCCCGACCTAACCAGATTGGCTTTCATAAGCATACTTTTAGGATAAAGTGGTTTAGTCTTATGCCTAAATATATATCCTTATGTGTAAACAGCGTGTGGTCTCCTGGTTGCAGGAGATGAAAAAAAAATCGAATTTTTGATAAGAAACACCCTGCTACTTCCGTGTGAGACCGACTAACTCACCTTCAGTCGAAAAGCCCTGATAAAGGTTCTTCACATCGAAGACGAAATTCAACCTAGGTCTTTCCAACTAAAGGGCTTCGTCGAAAGTGACAAAGCTTTGAGTTCTCTTTCTCTAATATAAGATCAAAAACATTGCTAATAGCTCTTCCGATTCTATGTTTAAACTCTAAAAGCTGGATTTGTATTAAAAAAAAAAAGGCATACGCAAGAACGGGCTTCATTAGCATCAATTACTTCTCTTTCTCTACTTTATTTTTAAAGGCATCTTTACCGAAGATTTAATGCTCTAATAGATTTATTTTCTTCAAGAAAACTGATATTGACTGTCCTACGTTTTTTTTTTTTTTTCATTTTAGTTTAAGATTTGTTCAAAAACTGTTTACTCTGCGAGAATAACATTCTCATGCAGCTCTTCAGAAGAAAGTTATTTAAATTATTTCGTCTAACACACAGACACATTATGCTTTTGCTGCCGCCCTTTGCGATAATGCAACTCCTTTGATACTGCACAAGTTTCGCCAATAAAAAAAAAAATATATTTGCCAATGATCATCAGAGCAGAATGAAGTATACGCACCAGCTGAAAGATAATTGCCGAGTACAGACCCAAAAATAACATTACCGAATTACCATCAACTTTACCATCGATTTGAACAGCTCATTGAAACGACTGTCTCTTCTGCACAGTTCTGAACAGGTTTCTAAATTAATTAAGAATACGGATTTTCATTGATAACGCCTATCTTAAAAATGTCCTCAAAAGGAACACTTAAATGTATAACTATATAATATATAATAATTTATCGAAATTTTTTTTAAAATCAAATATTTGAACGGATTTTCCAAACCATTTTTCACTTTAAAGAATCTAAAAGTTTCGTTGGTGTGACGATAACATCTACAAAAAATTATAACCGGTTAGATTGAAAAGCTCTTGAACAAGTTGCAAACTTTGGCTCTACGCAAAAATGTCAACACATCGACTAATATCCACAACATAGTTTCTGTTGTTATACTGTATATTCATAAATACTTAGAAATTGGCATTATTTTGACATTATTTGATGGAAGTTTGTTTTACAAAAAGGAGCCTCATATATAACTGTCAGCTTTGTTGGTGTAATTAAATAGCCTAAAATCGATACTTCTTATGATGTACTGTAATTAAGAAGCTGCTTGAAAATTTTCGTCTTTCAAAGAAGTTGGGCATCATCTTTATTACATCGGAGATGGCGGAAGGCTGCAGTGGGTTGGCATGTATTTATTAAGGAGGAAACTAATAGCTTAGTAGCTTATGTATGAAGACAAACAAAAGGCGAAAATGAAGAAGAAGAAAAAAAGCCGAAAACAGCATTTTAGCTGAGGTATAAAAAGAAAACCCAAGCTAAGTTTATGATTATCGCATTCACATTCCATCGATACTCATTTTCTAAATAATTTTAAATTAAAACATTTAGTAATTCGTTACTATTGCTCTGCCACTGTAAATGAATAATTTATTAGAATGTCACGTAATTACAATACCCTAGAAAGGGAATTGGTTCTTATATCCAAAATCCATTTTATTCGATTTAAATCGACACAATATGTAATATCTATCATTTCTATTAAACAATGTAAAGGATAATTATCTTTAATTGGCCTAAATGATTTACATTTATGTAAATATTTATTATTACAAATGTATTTTCTTTATTGTTTTAATTTGTTTGCTTTCGTTGTATCGAGATAAATTAAGAAGGTTGGTAAGATTTTTTTTTTAATTAGAGGACAAAAAAAGTTGATTACTTCTATTATTCTGGTGCAAAATAAATATTATTGTTATCATATCAGATTCCTGTTATAAAAATTAGATTGTTATGGCTTTTTGAACCCTCGTTAGCCGACTTTGGCACCCTTTGCTTCCTGGTATGATAAGAATAAAAGGGGAGGTTAACCAACATAGCAGAGCGGCCTTGATTGCACAAGCATACCTCTCTTTTCCATACACAGACGTTTCTGTGTATCATGTGTAATTTAAAAAATATTTCATACACATTTATTTTCTCCTCTCTTCGTCATGCTGATATGGTAAGAAAGAATAATCATTTGCACTTTACAACATGCAAGATGAAGAATCAAGCACTCTACCATAACTGATTAAGAGATACGGCAATCGTTAACTAGGCATACAGAAGTTTAGACCAACTTATTACAAGTTATTTAGGCCATTCTTACATTTCTGGATGAGTCTTGTGTCAAATCAAGCTTACTCTTTTGATTGCAAAATAATTTTCGTTCCCCAGCTAAAGATCTCTCTCTCTCTCTCTCTCTCTCTCTCTCTCTCTCAAATCTTCGGTAATTGGGAGTCAATAAATATCAGTATTTTGCTCAAAGGTTGGTCAATTAGCATCCATAGATGCCACAATAGAAAATTACTGATGTATATCTTTCTGCATTACAATATCGTTCAAAAACAAACGGATTTAGTGTTTATCCCTGAGTGCCATTTATGCTGTTTATGTGATTAAATAAAGGATCTTAAAGCGATTTTCCTTCATTCCAGGAAGATTTTTTTTTACTAAATAAGGATAACTGCTCAGATTACATCAGGGCAATTAAGACTGAGATGAGATGAGATGAATGTAGTATGTCTGCGTGCTATACAGGAAGAAACAGTATAGATTTGTAGAGGAGAAAAGCCTGTAAGTAAGCATTATATAACACTGCCTTGTCCGCGCGGTTAGCCTAGTGGCTATGCGCTTCACAACCATATGCTTGGGGAAGGAGTGTCCTGGGTTCGATTCCCGTCGCCGACGTGAGGAGCCTAAGAATCTTCCTCAGCCATAACCAAGTTCGGTTTTGGGCGTGAACAGCAGGTTTTTTTTCCCCAGTTTATTTGGTGTTTTTCATCCCGCAAGCAGGCAAACCGGCCCCGTGAACACACGCATCTACAGCCATAAATACTTAACCCCCCATGAGGGGGCGCAACTCGCCCCAATAGGGAAGGCGGAAAAAGGGAGAAAACTCCATATGAATGAATAAATAAATAATATTGCCTTATGTCTTTCACATCGTGAAGGAAATCGAACCCATATCTTTTTCTTCCATTCGCAAGCCAATAAGAAAAGCAAATAATATATTATATGTTTAATATTAATTTATTTATTAGAATATATTTAATAACATATTATTTGTTAATATAAGTACTCTAAAATAGTTTGAAAATACTTTATTTAATCCTCCTCTTCTACCTTTTACGGTGGCGAGGTAATTCTTGTAACCGCATTTCGAGGATAAGGTGGTTAGCCCTATGCCTCCCGGTGTGTCCTATGTCTCTGTTCAAGGAGACTGTTTGCCTGTTCTGGAACACGAAAAACCCGAGTTTCCGGGTGAAAAACCCCCTACCACGTATGAGACTGGCTAACTCACCTTTCGTTGAAAGAGACCAGATAAAGTTTCCTCACTGACGGGAATCGAACCCAAGTCTTTCTGACCAAAGGGCTTCGTCTACCAGATGAGCTACGGAGGCTCATAGTTTGAAAATATGTGAACAAAAAACTTTACTTTCTCAACAAAGTTACAACTACCTACCGTTCAGATTTTAGCAGTTTGAGTGTTTGGCACCCTTTGCCAGGAAGAAGCAACGGGTGGCAAATGTTCCTAGCCATGGACCGGGAACATCCAAACTCCAATATGGTGAATATATCCCCTTTATGGGAAGTGTCTTTTCCAAGCAGGCAAGTGCACACGTGCGCACTTGTGCAAATTTCAAGCTATTCCTTCTCCGTCTGTTGAAAGAGATTCAAATGGGCGGAAGAAAGACTAAGTTTAGAGAATGCTAATTTTCATTAAGGAGTGGAGGGGATAGGAAAGCGCTTACCTGAAAGTTGTTGATCCTTGGCATAATACAGCCTGAGGATTCGAACCCCTTCGTAATTCTGTTTAGCCAATTCTAATAACTTTTATTAATAATTATTCATAATAAAAATGACAACATTCCCCCCCCCCACACACACACAACATTAAAAATAATAATTAAATAGAAACAAAATAGAACTCTGATGAATTTTAAGTTTTTTTTTTGTTTTTTTTTTTTAATCTTAAAATTTTCATACCGCTGTTAGTTGCGTGACAATCTGACTAATTCAAGTTCCCTAACAATCTTTCAGTGATTCCTTCAGAACTTGAGTATTGTCGAAAAAAATAATACACGCGCGTATGTGTGTGTAACATGTAAATTGTATGTTTTCTCTGATCGTTTTACAAGTTGCAAATATATGAATTAAAAAAAAATTAGCACAATTATGATTTTTGGTGACGTATGAACTACAGGATAACATTGCTAACGTTAGAAGCGCCTATCTAATATATAGAACTGCGCATTTTTTAATACCAAATAAAGGAAAAAAACCTTTCATACCCTGTTTAACTTACCTAAAATATATCTTTAGTAAGTACCGTTTCTCTTTTGGTCTGCTTCTTAACCTTTTTTTTTTAATCCGCTATCCTCAATAACTAAGTAACATTCGAGTCAATATTATAACTCAAAAATTTGCATCCATGGGTGCGAATACGTATGAGTTTTTGAACTGGCTATCTGAATGCCATCTCATGCATTAATAAGGATAATTAGCTAGGTCATAACCCCCAAGAGTTCGGATCTCACTGCTAGAATTAAAGCAGCTGGCAAGCTACCGTTAGTAGTAGTACCAGTTAGTTTTACTGGCAGGTCTGCCAAGTTACTGACTGGCTACCGGAAGGAAGGCATCGAATCAGCAGGACCTATCTCATTAAATGTATGCCGTTATTTTTTAAAAAGAACAGGTAGAAGGATTTACCAGTCTCTTTATGTATTCTCTTTATATATTATGCAAAGCAGAATTTCAAGGAAATGAAGTAAGGCCAAGTGAACCCAAGTAAATATTTGTCAGATTTTTTTAAAAAATTATGGACGAAAGTGAAGGCGTTTTTAAAATTATTTAAAATTATTTTTAATTCGTCAGTAGCGATCTCTTGTTTCTCTTTGGAGAAAAAGAAAAAGAATTAGGCCATCGTTGCAGTGTATAAAAATTTTTACAAGAATAGAGAAAGCACAAAAACGACCTAAATTAAAGACAGTGAAAACTCAACTATAATAGCAATTAAAAACATAAAACCACAACCATCGAATTCTCTTCACCAAAAAAAGAGATTTAGGCAGTTGCCTTAACGTTTGTAAAACGAGCATTGCAAAGAAATCACAATCAAATTCCTCTTGTACATGGCTTTAATTGAAATATTATGCTAAATAAGACTTAAAAATATGGAAATCCATTAGCGGGTTTATATAACTGTTACTGCCATAAGAATACCGAAATGGAAGGAACATAAGTATGAGATAAATAAAATATTAAAAAAAATATAAAGCGAACGAAATTGCTTAATAACTATTAACCAAATCTCTCTTTCTGCGAATTATGTATTAATTAGAAAGAGAGACAGAGAGATGCATTAAATCTTACAGTTCCGCGAGGCGT
The DNA here is from genome assembly GCF_054136105.1 of Typopeltis vanoorti. Classification (NCBI taxonomy): domain Eukaryota; kingdom Metazoa; phylum Arthropoda; class Arachnida; order Uropygi; family Thelyphonidae; genus Typopeltis; species Typopeltis vanoorti. The sequence continues at coordinate 94,033,546 of NC_143563.1, read as the reverse complement.
AAATGTTTTAATTGAGGCTAATGACGGTAGAAAAAAAATAGCTTAACTTGTCATGGCCTCATTCTGTTTAATTTAATGTTAGGAAGCAGGCAACCAAATTATATATGTTCAAATCTTCAAGTGCTATTGTCACTCATTCTTAGTGAGATGCATATTTATTGGAACAGATAAATTATTTTTTTTTAATGTTTAATAAAACATGTCTAATATTTCTTTCGCTCTGTTCATCGCACTTTTGTCCGTTTCTTATTGATTATGAAAATAACGTTATCTTTCTTGTGGGAAAAATCTTGGTATTTAAAAGAGTTGGTCGTTTAAAAGTACATGCTCTTGAGCACTACATAATATCTTTACAAAACTTACTGATGTGTACAAATGCGAGTAATGCCATCATTTTAACTAGTTCCGATCTGTAGCCTCTTTGTTCTTTAAGCAAACATCCTACTTTACACCCAAGAGATTTCATTTTAATCGTATGGATCGGATTGTTAAAATTCCTTCTTATCGTCGATTGCCCTTTATTTTATTTCTATTTTAATTAGGTCTGTTTGCTTTGCAGAATTTGCAGAATAAAATTTCTTGATAATTGTATTTCACACTCCAGTTTCAACAACCCTGAAAGGAATCCCAGTCAAGAGCCCATTGGTTTGTATTTCAGTTATAGACACACTATAATAATTTTTCATTATCTAGAAGTAATGGAAGTCGAGATTTTTACCCACCCAACCACCATCCCCTTCTCAAGACGGGAAAGAAAATTTGGTGCTTGTTTATACGCTAGATATTTAACACGTGGAGTGATTTGATATTTATTTTCTTGTACATTTTCTTAAAAATTAAATTATGAAAAGTGTTTTAATTTTATATATATTTAAGACATAATTTACATAATTTATAGCATAAAAGAAATTCAGAATATTATTCAAGTGAATTTCAAGAGATCATTGTACAATGAACTGCTACCTTAACGGGAAAGCAGGTAAAGAATGGCTGTGCACCAGCCATCAAGGTCATCTCACTCATCTATGGCACTAGTGTACTAAAGGTTTTCAACCTTTGGCGGAGGGAAACAGTCAAAAAAAAAGGGAAAAAGAAAAGCATAAAAAACATACAGAACAAGGCCTGCAGGGGACGCGTGGCCTGAAAAAAAAAACCCTTCGTGAGGTAAGCATTATTATAAGATAATGGGAAGTTTTCTACAACTCTTTAGCGAACCCAAGGGTTTGTCGTATGTTTAATGTTCTATTTTCCAACTTTAAAAAAAGCTACTTAATTTCATTAAAAATTAAATGGGGGGAAAAAAAGTGGAACTCATTTGTATTATTATTACGCAATACCTCCATGGAGTCCAAGGACTTACAGCAAAGGGAAACATCGGATTCAAGTCAAAAGTAAGCAACGATGATGATGTTAATTATTTTCTTTTTGACTATGCATAACGATTAACGATTCTTAAATATATATTTGCTTTCTTGCATTCATTTCAGTTTAGTAAGATCAAAATCATTTGTTAGTGTGTATTGTGATCGTCCAGATTCTTTTAAATTATATATACAGAAGCTTCGGCATGAATAGCCCATTTGAAATAGTGTAATATTTGAAATATTTTGTATACTACAACAGCTGCTACCTGTTGTAGTATACAAAACCAAGACCTGTCATTGCAATTAGTTTTTTTTTTTTTAATGTGATTCTCTCCGATGAAAAGTTATATGCTTGTGGTATATTTTTCGGTGGGCTAAGACTATTACTGTTTATTTATATTTTTATTTTACAAAATCTGGAAACTGTTCAAGAAGCCAAAAAAACAGATATTTCAGGCCTCCAATAAGCAGCACGGCGGTCAAACTAATTAAAATAGCAACTAAAACAATAAAGTTAATTAGCACATTTTGTCATCGTAGATATTTTTATCAGGGATGGCCAAGCAGATGCCAGAGCAACACATGATATTCTAGTGAATATCATCTGATTACTGGACGCTTTTTTTTATGGTTCCCACCAACCAAACGTTGTAAACTTATGGTATCTTAGGTAGCATGAGTGAGCTAGGACATTCTCTAATTTTATTAATTTTTTAAATATTTTTGACTTTTTTTTTTTTTTTTTTTTTTGCACATTCCGCTGAATTCTGAATGATAACTTTTTTTTTTCGAGCGCAATTTAAAAAAATAGCAATTCATAAATTTTCTGTGATCCTCTTCTTAGCTCAGCTTACGTGAAGATGAATTTCACTGCCCGGTGTGAAACCGGTTGGTTATTTGATGCCTAAAATGGCTTGAAAATAATTCATATCGGGTTTCTAAGAGCAGGTTTTCCTGGATTATGGAAAAATAATAGCAATCATCAGAAAATGCATCTTAAATGCCTCTTACGATTGATATATATTATCACATTATTAATCATGTTTTCTTGAATTTCAATTCATCCCCATCCATGAAATGTTGTAAATCCATCGTGCATTCAGCACCGAAGGTGTTGATAAGTTAAGGGTTAGATAATCGGGTTCTCAAGAGAACAAACATGAAACTTTTTCAAGCGAACTCAGGCCTGGAGTAAAGAGGGTGATGGTCCATCATGCGACGGAAATCGTCTACCACTTGATATTCGTAAAGATCTAGCTACAGTGGGATTCGAACCCACACGTTGGTAAGAAAGTACGTACGCTTGCCTGCTGTGCCAGTCAGGTTTACAATTAAAAGTTAGTGTGGATAGGGAAGGTCAGCCTATTCAAACCTGGTAAATGAATTAAAGAATCACGACTAAATATCCAACTTTCCGAGACTTAAAAAAGCAATTGTTTTGTAAATGTGTAATGTTTACTACTTAGCAACTGGTAGTGTAATTAATAATTTGAAAAATTTCGGCTAGTTCAAATGGTTTCAGAAGATTTTAAGGTAAAAAAAGTAACAATCAAATTTATCAGTCCCAAAAGATGACAACACCTATACATTAATACCATGCATTGATATTATTAAAAAAAACTTAGAATATACAATATATTACTTATGAACTTGATTATGGTAACATGATCACAGTAATGTGTGATACATATGAATACCCGCTATAATCATATCGCTACTGCTATTTGTATTATAAAAGGTAGCAAATATCTAGGAAATTTGCTTTAAATTTCCTAGATATCTTTAAATTTGAAATTTACATTGGATTTATTCCTTCATAATCACTAAACACTGACACGTGTTTAGTGATTATGAAGTATTTTGATAGACTTGAGCCAGTGATGATATTTTCATAACGATGTGTCGATAAAGTTGGAGAACTATCCTCTCTACGATAAATGATTTGCCATCTTCTCTGAGCCACCTTAAGTCTCCAATAAAAAAAAAAAAAAAAAAAAAACACTATAGCTGGTTTTTAGGGCGGCTTATTTATCCTTGATCTCACCCACAGTATCAATGTACCATAGGTTTACAACCTTTCGTGGCTGCGAGTACCATAAAAAATAGTCATAAAGATGTTTCGGTCTAAAATTACAGAATTCAATTCCTTAGGATTAAAAGATCCATCAAATTTTGCTCAAGGCAGCAGAGAGCATGTTTATGTTCACCTCTAATACTATAATAGTAGGCAATTCGAAACAGTATTTAAAAAAATAGTTTCTGCTTTCCCCTTAAATAAATAAAACAAATAAAAAAAAGGGCTTTCCTACGGTCAGGGCCGGCTAGTGTCGGTGTTACACACGCATTTGATTTCGACCTTGCGATCGATACTAGTCCAGCTGGGTCGGGCCTATCCTATACCGACACCGTGTTTATTACTGCGTTGTTATCACGCGAACAAATTTTACAGTGGCCCCAAAATCTTGACGCCAACCCTATTTTTGTCATCGATCTGTGTATATAGCAAAGCAACTCTTATGTATACTCATGAAGCGTGCATTGAATAATAGATTCACGGTTACGGGAAAGAAAATGCGGAAATCAGTTTAGTAGATAATGAAGAATGCACAGAAAGAGGAAGACTTACCGTCAACTATGTTTTTCAGTGCTCTCTCTTTCTCTCTCTCTCTCTCTCTCTGTGTATGTTTTCACTATGCAACCCAAAGCTTTCTTTTAAATGCAGACAAGAGTTGAATATATTAACCGTCTACGTTGTTTTAATTAGCCCGTCTCCACACACTTCCCGTTGTTGATAAAGGATTGCCCTGACCCAAGAGGCTGGTTGTTTTCCCTTTTCCTACTGGCAGACAGGCATGCTTCTGCACACATCAGCAGCTAGGGTGACAGGTTACCGGGATTTAACCTTGAAGGAAAATTATGGAATACCACTTTCAGACATTCGAGTTCCTTCACTTTTTTTCCCCTCTTATTTTTCCATTTTTGTTTTTCATTGTGTTTATCATCCGGGAAAAGGTTTTATCAAACCTGTTTGTTATAAGAAAAAGAGCTTCAGGCTGCTGCTTCGAGGTAAAGGTTTGGGTGCTAATATGACGTCACTGTCTGAATTACGAACTTCGTATTATATCCTAGAGAAACTAGCACAACATTATATCTGTGCCACTTAGTCGATTTCTTTAGCCGCAGAATTATTCTCAAGAATAAACTAGCTCCGTTATTTGATACGGGTTGAATTAGTACTATCATCACTACCAAGGCTGCATACATGTGAATTTAAAAAGAAAAACAAAATTAAGTATTTAAATGAGCTAAAATAGTTTTTGTCCAGCCTATTACATAGCAGCCATTGTGCATGTTGTTTTTATAATGTGTAAGGAGAGCTTCAAGTTACTTGAGACTTTCGGTTATAGAAGCCTATTGAGATTCTTTTTGAAACTCTTATGAGTACGCGGCCTGCAAAAGAAAGTATGAAACTCAACTCTTGACCATTATGAAATGTAATGATTGTTTGCAGTTAATTCAAGTTAAAAAAAAAAAAAAAGAAAAAGAAAAACCTACAAGACTGCTAAGAGACGGTATTGATTAGTATCATTGCATGTTAAAAAAACACGCACACTGTAACGTGTAAAAAAAATAAGAGCCTTGTAGCAGCTACAAAGCTTCATTAGAAATTTAGGAAATGGTGTTCGTAACAAGTAATTTTGATTATTTAACTGGATATTTATTTTTAATTCCGAATCATACAAATAATGAAACTGTAACACCACTTTCAGTCATATATATATATATATATTGTCAAATATATTGTGTGCTGTAGAATATATTATATTTTAGGTCTATATATCTAGATAGCAGATGTATTTATTTCTTATATTGCTAAGAATTACAGAATTAAACTTCGTTTGTTTTACTCATTGCGAAACACATCCCCATCGCCTTAGCAACTTCATTCTAGTTTCTAAACAAACTTAGAATAATTTGACCAGACTATCAGGAAAGAAAAAAAAAAAAAAAAAGATTAATTTGTTACAATACCCGACACAAGAAAGGTAGCAAGCTAATGCATATTAGTGTGTATTAGCTTACGACCTTGTTGGAGATCCCAATAAAGATTAAAATTTTGGCAAACATTCAATGCTGCAACATAATTTATTTGAAAATATACAAGTTAAAAACATTTTAAAATTCTATTTTTTTTTTGAAATCTTCTCAGCAGAGAAAGATTGAACCCAGGATGGGTTATCTAAAAACTTTTTAAATCAATATAAGTAAACATAGTTACAACTTGTATTTTAAAACATTTAATATAGAAACTAATGTTTTGTTGCATACCACTGCGTATGATATTTATGTACAAAAAATCATGAATATTAATATTGATATTAAATTTTAATAATATCATATTAAATACGTAATTATAAAATTAACTTAACCTACCTTTCCATAAAGCGTCAGAACACAGCATAATCTAAAACTTCTCAGTGTCAGAATCGTATTCCTCCCCACAAAATTAAACTGTGTTGTTATGCATCGGAAGAATACTTCCAAGATAGTTCATTCTAAGAATATATCCAAGCTACTCATTCCTGTTAGAAATCTCTGCTTGTAGCAAACACTTCGGGTCTTTGACACGAATAGCAACTCTAACGTGTTTCTTAGGTTAATGTAAGTCAAGAAACCCGACATTATCTACTTTCACCGTGGGTGTGGATATGTGTGACGAAGTATTCTAGAGAGAGAGAGAGAGAGAGAGTCAACTGCTGGCACAAGCAGCTTTCTAGCCTCGTTATAGCTAGTATGAATAATGAATGTTTACATTTAGTAAAGGGGACAATGGTGACAAACACATCAAATAATATTAAGAGTACGAATATATTTAGAAAGAAAACGGATTCCGTGAAAATATTAATAAATGGATATTTCAATATATAGATATATATATCTATATATTGAATATACAGAAAAAATTGTATGATGGCTTGTGCCGCCCACGTATTGCATCTTATCTTCCATACAACAGCCACACTTGGATTTTTGTTCTTCGAATATAATATCATTTTTATTATATGCAAATACTGGAAACAAATATGCACATATGGACAATCTCCTCTTCTCTCTTAATTTTTGTTCAATTTCGTACATGAAGTTCCATCTATTTTATTATTATTAAACAGTTAAACACTAAAATTTTATAAAAAATTAAGAATGCTTCTTTCAACTTTTTTTTTTTTTTGCTTTATTACACGGTTAAGTTAAAGTATCTTTTTATCGGAACTATTTTGAATAAACGTGTTCTTGTCCATTTATGGCGACCACGGCCTTTGGTTTTATTCAACTTTGCTTGTTTTAGTACTGATTTACGACTATAGCCGTAAATTTCGGGTTTTTATTTTTATCTTTTTTGGTACTGATTTCATAAATGAAAATTATGGTAGCCTTACATACTAAATCTAGAATAAGCACATAGCAGAGAAAGCTCTGATAATTTAGTTAGCTTAAGCTGTCATTTATTGGTAGACTTAACTTTTGTACTCCTACTTTACTATTCATGTAGACCCACAAGCGAACAGTGAACAATCCAGTAAAAAGCAGAGGGGGCACCTGTAGGAGGACGCTGCCCTACGGAGGGTAACGACTTGGTTGGTTTGCCCCTCCCACATGTTCTCAGGATAGAGGACTGACGCTGTGGAAGAAACCAATTGGTGGAGCACAGGATTTATTTCTAACCACAGTAGTTCTGTTTCAGTTTCAACAACATGCAGAGATGAGCACGAATATATTAAAATAGTTGGGAATAGTTGATATTAGTTATATTTAAATACGATGGCGGATAAGAATGTGATAATTATAATCAAAATCTACATATATCAATAAGATAATAACTGCAGAAACTGACTGAATGACCGCACTCCACATATAACACCAACTATCACACACTTCTCGACATTTGGCAAAGCCAAGTAGTGTGTGTTAAAGAAGAGGAAGAATATTTGGAAAACATTTGTGAACTTTATTTTTATTTTAATATAAATGAGCTTACAAACGAATTCGTAGAGCCTATAGGTCAAAGACAGCGTAATATATTCTCTCTATATATATTGTCTACAGTCCGTTTCACAAACCACCGATAATTTAGCAATGACAACCATAAGAATGACAATTTTTATTTGTTGTGGTTCTTTATTATTATTCCCCCCCCCCTCCAGATAATCCACGATTCAGTGTGTGGGTTGGGAGGAATCCCTTACGAAGAACAGAAATCTGAGTCTCAGCCAACGGTATACGAGGAGGAGTGGTCAGTTTCACGCTTCGTTGTATTTCCTTTTTTAGACCAAAACTACTATCCAGTTATATGTTGGCAGTGCGGAAGGCGTTATGGAGTTCAAATTCTCTCACGATACTCCAATTGACTTCTTCAGTTGGCTTGATTCAGGGTAAGCTAACTTCCTATTTGATTTTATTATAAAAAATTCAACCCGGAGCTTATGTTTGTTGGATCTTTAATAAGTGAATAGACAAAATAACAATCCCTTACCACTTCCAGTCGTATGTCTATTTAATGCTAATTATTTCAATTTATCACACGGTGTGATTTTTTCACTTAAATATTAAAATTAATTAATTAATACATTTGAAACTTGCATTTTCTGAGAATACGGTCGATTATTTGTGATAAAATTTCTTATTACTTCTAGGAAGAAATTTAGATAATGTAGTATATTCAGAGTTCTATCAAAATTGGAGTTTAAAAAAAAAAAAAAAAGAGATAAAATTAGGTTTAAATCTTCACTTGTATTTCTCAATAAAGGAAGAAGACTATCGAAAAAGAGAGATTAACGTAATACACTCTCACACCCTTTCTCGGTTTTTTTTTTTTTTTTTTTTTTTTTTTTTTTACCTGCTTGTTCCCCTTCTTCTCACCCCATAGAGTCTCAACACCGTTACGTTGTTCTTTAAAAAAAAAAAAAAAAAATCAACCGACTACACAACTGTGCAGCAACCGGTTTGACCTCCTCGGTGTTGTTCCGACGAAGTCGTCTAGACAGGGCGTTGGGGTTGGGTCAGTCTCCTTATAGCAGCAGTAAACCTGTCTAGCTTCCTTGATCCTCGTACAGCAGCCTGGTGAGAAAGGGGTGAGAGAAAGAAAGGCAGAAAGAAAAAAAATAAGGAAAAAAAAACTTTAACAAATAGATGTACAAAAGACCCATTCGAGTTCGTTCTGAAGGAGAAGAAAGGTTGGGAGAACGGTTCTTTGACGGAGTCTCAAGCGGTGCTCCCCGCTATGTGTCTCTTTAGGAGTACAAGAAGGGGGAAAATGTGACTACAACTCCTTTAGTTTTCTAAATTGAGGTAATAAAACTGCGTATCGGTCCCAGGAAGGAAGAATAGCAACTTCTTTTCTTCCAATCTTACAAAAAAAACATGCGAGATTCGGTAACTGATGGGGTCGTTGACATATCAAGTAATAAGGTGCAGGTAAAGGGTGGGAATTTCGGTGTTATATACATGGTCGGGTATCACAATAGATGGTAAAGGGTCATCGATCTACTAATCGATGACCCTTTACCATTACCTACTAAGCTGTGGCCGGGCCATAGTCACTAATACTAATGGTAATGTGAACGTGATGACGAGATGTGAACATCGGAAGTTTAGCACATATAAGAAAGCTCACTTTTAGCAAGTAGTCAAAAAATCTATCTTCAAAGAATATCCTGTTTGATGATGGTGAATGGACCGATCAAGTATCATTATCATCTTCCTAGGTCACTTCGACTACAAAACTCGAACCCTTATGGCCCAAAGAAACTTCCCATTTATCCTAAAGGAACAAATTTTCTTTCAAGTAGAAATAATCAACCATTCAATTTCTTAAAACTACTTATCATAAGCTAATAAGCTGCATAATTCAATGTCATTACACTAAGAAATTAAAGAGTCAAGACACTATTTTGTTTTACAAAGTTGATTTTATACAGACTTTCCCAACACAACTTAAGCTAAACGCTAATAACTAGAAGTTTAAAATTTTATTTAATAAATTTCGTTTTTATTAAAAATTTTTTTTTAAAAAATGGTTATGAAACCACACCATTTCTTTTTAATGATGTCTTATTAATATGAAAAGAAATACTTTGTAAAATGTACTCATTACTCCGTGTAGTGGCCGGGATGAGAATAGCCCCACTGTAGCCCGTGCATGTCATACGAGGCGACTAAAATGGGTGTCCAGGGAGGATAATGGATGGCAATGCTGTAGTCAATGAAGTTTTAACTGAGGTTCGGCTATTGCCGTTACCCTCCTGTCACGATCAGAGCTTATAGCTCTATATTATTCTATCCGTACATTTTCTTTACAGATAACGGGGAATATGAAAAGCATTTTTGCTTCATCCATCTAGCCAAAAAAAAAATGAGGGGGGTAATGAGAATGTACTCATTCTTGTGACAATAGAACTGAGGTTCGGCTATTGCCGTTACCCTCCTGTCATGATCAGAGCTTATAGCTCTATATTATCCTATACGTACATTTTCTTTACAGATAACGGGGAATATGAAAAGCATTTTTGCTTCATCCATCTAGCCAAAAAAAAAATGAGGGGGTAATGAGAATGTACTCATTCTTGTGACAGTAGAATTATGAAAGACAAAAAATTGTATATTTCCATAAAAAATTGAAATTTTCACCTTAGTTTAAGTTCAATATTAAAAAAAAAAACTTTTTAGAGTAATTGATATGATTCACGCAAAATGATTTTTCTTAAGGATATTCAGCTATGATTCTATATCAATATTTCTTTTGAAAAATAAATAAATTTAATAAGTGTAAATTTTTGAACTTTTATCACATTTAAAATGAGTTACAAGAACATTTATGCATAGGAATTTAATCTGTTTTAATGGTTAAGATTTCCGAAACTACATCTTCCAAATGTAAGTTTAACAGTAGGCTCTGAATGCATAGTATTAAATGTTAAAATATGATATGACCTAAAGTATCTTTGTTCTTCTGTCATGAATAAGTAAACTGAGCTATTTCATACTTTTAATGAACTACTAAGTAAATTAGTGAAATTTATTAATTTATTTAAAGTGCAAAATCATAAATCTATTTGAATAAGAAGTACGTATGACTGCATGCTATAGAATGCCGCTGTTATATGCAAAGAAAAAAAAAAGTCACTTTTATATTTAAATAACTGAATAATTTATGACAAGAACAGCAAATAAAAGATTACTTAACATAATGGTTACCTGCAAAAATTAAATCTTCGGTTACCAATTACTCGCGTTATTTAAAAGAGTGATTATATTTACATTGGAGATTACTGGCTATCAAATGCGCATGCTCGTCATGTTAGTCATAGCTACATTTAACCATCTTAGCATTTAAACGAATATCACTAGGATGTGAGGAGAGCCAATCATCAATCAATATCAGAGACAAACGGATTAAATGACAGAATGAGTTTTTTTTTTATTTTTTATCATACTTGAAAATTCGTCTCATTCAATAAGGGAATCCCCTCCTTAGAGAAGTTTCAACATTTGCACTTCGGTTGCAAGAACTGGATTTCATTGAATACGAGAAATCTATAATGGCTTTTTAACTAAAGCTGAGTTACTCAGTCTCATACGGAGGCTGAGGTTTTTATTTTCTTTTATCTAGCAAAACAGGTGAAATACGCAAGTGGGGAGATTTCTAATGGGATATTTCTTCGAAATATCCCTTAGATGTTTCAAGGCCGAAAGATTCAATTCACAATCAGGAATGCATAGGAATATTACTCTAATGAAAAACGAATTCAATCTTTCTACACAAGCGTATTCTACTTAAAGGATTTATATATATATATTTATTATGGATGGCATTTTAATACATTCAGGACGCAGAGGTGAGTATTAGGCTTGTTGAAACGTCTGTGATATCTGAGTACGTTGCTGAGCCATACTATGTGAATGCGTATTTAATTTCTACACACGATCTTCATACGAATCTAATACACAGGATATTCATACGATGCATGTTAATTCCTTCTTTGATTTTGCATGTACGTCATTATTTTACGTCAATACATAAATTTACGCCAATAAAAAAAAAATTGTTTATCTCTTTTGTTCACAGATTGCAAGGGATGTACATCAGACAGCCGTGCAGGAAATTTATATGCTGAAACACTTTCCACCAGTGTCTGCAAAAGTGCATCAACCGACCTGCAAATTGAGTACGTCTGTGTCCAAAGTCTTCCAATGTCCGGAAGCATTACCGCCAGAGATAGGAGTATGCGTTTCGAATGGATGGATGTTACTAACACATCCATGATTTACGACTTAAAAACAGTAATAAACGCAATCGAACGTTTATTTATTCTACGAATGTTGACACAATTTATTATTGTTATTTTATTTCTTAGTATTTATTTATTTTTCTGTCGGTAATGATTGTGCATATGGTTATTCTATTAAACATCTTTTCAGCCTTGATTATTCCTGGAGTTAAGTTAGAACGAGACTCTTCCCCCCCTAGGGGGGGAAGAGTCTCGTTCTAACTTATCCTCTATTATCCTCTCACATGTTTTTTTACATCCTTTATTTTACTAATTTTTTGCTGAATCTTATATCTTTAATTTGCATACTCTCTCTCTCTGTATTATTTTCAATATTTCCTTTCCAGCTAAAGAAATGTGTTCAAATAATGGAAAAACAGCGCCACGTTTTTTTTAAAAAAACATTAATAATAAGGACTGAAAAACAATGATTAAATATATTAATAGGCATTGCTATTTGTCTGATATTGATCAGGGACTGTTGGATGATTTACAAATACAGCCAATAAAACGACGAATAATTCTTGTCTACTACGATATTAGGAAGATAAGAATTATCTTCTCTATCTAATACACAGAATATTAAGGGCCGATTCAATGCAAGTTTTATTGAAGAAATCAAGGTACATTAAAAAAAAACATGCGCTTTTAATAAAAGTCAAAGCTAGACTATTTTTAAGCTACTGATCCTTCCACCATCCACAAAGATTGGATCCTAAAAACTTTAGCTTTCCAACATGATCTAAATCTCAACACAGATTTCTTTATTTATTTTGGAGGGGAGAAATTTCAGGATGAAATATAGATGTTTCTAAATCCATTCTCACGTGTATTTTTCACAAATTACCTATCGTTAATTCATTTAGCAATGCACAGTATATGTTTAATATTTCCTAACATCTACGAAGCGTATTGGCAGATGGTCGGAACCTGCACCCGTGATCACGCTAGTCATACAAACTAAAGTGATGTTATACCTTTCAATTTTGCAATAATTTAGTCATTATTATATGAATATTAAAACAAGTTTATATTCTCATTTTAAGTCATTTATTGCGAACATTTTTCATTACATTTTATGATGATGCAGTTCTTTGAATCGTATGGTTTCATATGCAAAGTTTAAAATGTTCTCTGGTCATTTTCGTAATATTCAACTCTCTATTCAGACAGCATATTTGTTAAAGCCTTTTAAAATAAAAAAAAGAAGCCATTTGCAATGGTAGTCTATAATTTATCTATAATAACCTTAACCATCTGCTCCAGTCATTTTGTTTTGCTTATTTTCAGGTGGAATAGTCCTGTATAGGGTTATGATGTCTGTCTGTCTGTCTGTGTGAGTGAGGTCGAGACGTATAGCATTCTTAAACACACTAAGAAACCTGCATTGCCACTTGAGTCGTTTTTGTAAATAACCTTGTCGATAAGTCATATCTTATCTGTTTTGTTTATGAAAATTTGGTTATATATATATATCTATATTCACAGACACACAAGCTTTCAGAGACATCTATACCAATCTTGTTTTTGTAAAATATGCAAATTTTCACTTAATATAGTTAGCAATATTATGATACTGATAGATTTTTAAACCTTTTAAAATAGATATATATATATATAGGCTGTGAATCTAATTGGGTTCCAAATTCTAATTAGGAGGCAGCTATTAATGATATTTATGTAAATACATTCGGAGAAAACTTGCTCTAACTATAGGGCATACATTTTTTTATTTTATTTTTGGAAACGTGCTTAAATTAAATAAAAAATTCTGTTTATTTAAAATGAATATAACTCCTCGTAATAATATGTTTTTAAAATACTATGTTTAACCACACTACCGGCCAAGACGCTATAGACGTCAAGATTATCATGGATGCGAAGTGCATATTAAAATTTTAATAAAATCGATATTACATTGAAATATATGATGGATACGAAGCAAATGAGGATACGTATTTGATCCACAATGGCCGGTAAGGTGGTTAAGTGCCGTTTTTTATTTATTTATTTGTTATAAGACATGCTGTTTTGAATCATTTGCTTACAGATAGTATTGATTTAAAGATGGATAAGAAACAGGAGAACAAAGACTGTAAAACAATCATTATTTATTTTTGTAAATAAAATCTCTCTCTCACACAGACATACACGTATCCCACCTACACTCCCACAAACTATTTTAAACTTACACCGGATTAGTACAGTGGTGAGCTAAGGGTCGGATAAACTCAAAATCCTACCCTAGAGACCAAATATGATATTTTTTCCCCTCAAGATACTTAAAGTCTCTAATAAGGGATGGGAGTCTCGTTAGTGGGCGAAGAAATCATCTAATACCAGTGACGTTCACAAATATGATGCCGCAGTGGGATTTCAACTAACAGTCTGTAGGTCGGAGATACTCTCTAGTCAGCTATCTGGGAAGGCATATGTTCAGAGAGAGATATTTGAGGGCTCGTTCATAAATTACATCCTGTGCTCTAACTGAGAAACGGATGTAAAAATCCGAAAAATAGCATTATGATTGATGGACTCATTCTAATGATTCGTTCTCTTAAAATGCGAAACACTTTCAACCGAAAATGAATCCATAAGTCAAAATATCATTCTCATTTCTGTTTTATACAACACTTTAACAATTACTTCCTATGTAACCTTGTTTAACACAATCCTTATGACCGCACTATTCACCATGGGAAAGACGATTTAAATTGTTATTATCTTACTAATTCCCAGATGTGCGCGCAAATAATTTGACAACAGAACACCTAATGAAGGAAAGGAGGTAGAAATTTCACAAACAGAACCTTCATTAGAAAGACAACGACGTCTCTTTCTCATTGCATTGTCCATTTAACTCGAATGCTTTATTATATCAGTTCTACGATGTCTTGTTTACTTCAAGGCAGAGGTGATCAAGTGTGGATGTTAATTACCTTAGGGGAATGGTTTTATCGGGTGATCTTTCAAAACACAATTGTGTTCAAATATTTTTATCAAAACTTACTCGTCCCAGTGTTCGAGACATATATTTCTAATATAATCCTCTCCCAGTAGTATTTAAGACTTAGAAGGCAATACAGCCAGTATAACGATTTGTCTTAACCGGGTAGAAGGTGATATTGTCATACAGTTTAATCACTTGAGACAGATATTTGTCAAGGACGTTTATTTTCCCAATTTGGTGTAAGCCAGATTATGTTTTTCATTTTAAACATTCACTTCTTGGGAAATACCATCTCGAGATTAGATCATTAGCAAAGAAATTGCCGTGCAAGATTCATTGGTCCATAGAGAAATCAACAGTGTAATTGTTTTAATTTCGCCTTTCAAACAGAGGGATATTTATAAGTGCAAAAAGAAGTTTATTAATCTGCAGATAGATTGCCGAGTATTATGCAAATATGAACATAGTAATTATATAAATGAAGGGATTTAAACGTTCGTTATATATATTTCATTTAGCCTTCTTATAGTTTTTGTAGTCCCCCCCCCACATATAAAATGATCAACTCGCTACAAATAAGAAGGAAAAAAAACAACTTACATTTTCGAATCTCCTAATAAATATAACTATAGAATATTACTAACTAAAGAAAAAAATATTAAATTTCTCAATACAGTAATTGAACTACAAAACATATAAGATACTGTAAGAGCTAACTAGATCAGTGATGTCACTGTCGTAACTAGTTGCTTGTGCGTGTTTCTCTCTGTTCGTAGTTATATCCTTTGACAGCTGTTCCGAATTTACAGTGATTTTAGTTGCTAAACATTTCGTTGGATTTAGAGAACCCTCGTGAGTTCTTGGTAAAGAAGAATTGGGAAATCAACGGTCTAAAATTAATTCCAGACAGTGATGAAACTAGTTATTGAAGTGCACCTACATTTTACTGCTGTATCCTTTGTTTACTGTTATTAGTGCAGCGAAGTATATGAGACAATGTCAGTACATCGCGGAAAAATTTATTATTATTATTCAAGGTATGTACGATTTGTATTTTTAATAATATTTTTTTAAATTAAAAAATATTAAAAATAGTATATTTTTAATACTGTATATATATATATATATAGTATTTGGGAAGTACTCAGAAAATTCTAATAAAGCTCTCAATTGCTGAGTAATACTGGTTTTTACAACCTCTCATGTAGGATTTAAAACACTGTTTGGCTTCCCTATTTAACCTTCCAAGAGTGTGAGACAGGGAAACTAACAGATATCAGAAGCAAGGTTAATGGTATGTCTGACTGATAGCTGTTCTCTTTCTAGAATGATTATCCTTATGTGAAATGGTTTGCTGGGAAGGATAATTTTATTCTGACATAGTTGATACAGTTGTGATTCTTGCTTCACTTTAGCATCTTTAAGTATATTATAATAGATGATATGATGATAAATGAAGCTGTAAATCCGATGATTTATCAATCGATGTATGCATTTTCAATGCATACATTGAAAATGCATTTTTTTTATTCCACAGTATTTTACCGATTGATATGCAACCAAAATTTTTGTCATTTTTTTTATGTGGTTCCCACCCTCTTTCCATGTTTGCAAACCTATAGTACGTTCGTAACATGGGTGACTATTTTTCTTTATTTTTTTTATTAATTTTATATATTTAATTGATTTTTACATGAGTTAATTGTTGCCACTGTTGTCGATTAAGATAGACGTGACCTTGCTTTCATGAAATGTGCACTAATTGGAATATTCAAGCAAATAAAATATTCATAAGAATTATGTCGATAAGAAGAAAACAAAATGGACGATGACATTTTCGCGACAACCTGTTACTTTTTTTTTTCTCTCCGTGCATTTGTGCTATAAAGGTTTAATATAAAAATTAATAAAAAAAACCATATTTTTCTACTCTGAAGAGTGATGACACATCTTTCAATACTACGCGATACTTCGATGCTAATAGTTATTAAGACAGGGATTTTCCCAGGTTAATGCAATATCGTTGTAAATGCATAAATATATTTTTGTTAAAGCGACTAAGTATTGCCAAAAGTTTACCTATTAAGGTAACATACCTAAATAACTAAGCGGACAGTTATAGGAAAGTTTGGTGTCATTAAACAAGTAGAGAAAAGTCTAGTTTATTCATCCAGAACTACGAAAGAAACGAAACAAGCAGTGGAGGAAGCCAGTAGAACTCTGTCCCGATACATTGGAAGACAGAAGCCCTAACTCACTCGAGATCACACGCCCCGTAACTCATAGGACTGGAACACAACAGTCCGTATCGGACTGGCAAATTTCTCTTGTCCTTAACGCCTTAGGTTGGCTGCCATGATCGATGCAACATTCCCCAATGCGTGAAGATATTGACTTGGCAACACGATGGATATTCGTGCTACGTAGGGCATGCACTCGTGCACTTTGAAGTGACTTAAGTATGCTTGAGAGCTCCCGATCTTTCCATCTTTGATGTTTTTATTTTCTCCCTCTCTCTCTCTCTTTCTAAATTAGCTGCCCTAGAACATTTGGATAATCCGCTTAGGTATTATGACGAGACTGCAGTATAGGTGTTCAGCATTTTTTTTTTCTTTCCGTTTCGTATTTGATTCAGTATTAACTAGTTCTGCAGAGTTAAAGAAACGCCTCTTCTTAACATTTGTGGAGCAACAAATAAGTCCGACTGCCAATTTCTAGCAATCATAAATACTTCGGGATAAATTGGGGTACATGCACGTGCAGTCTTTTTCTCAATAAATTCTATTTACCTTATTTTTATTTTTTTATTTTTTTTCACAAATTCAGTATATCCCTTCTTTACAGTGGTTTGTTCTCACTACACTGACAAACAATGTTTTTTTTTTTATGAGATACATTTACTTACCAGCTCCAATGATACCCAACTTTGGCATTGCGATTGTGGATAATGCAATTTAGAGCTTCAGTAATTAAATTTCTTACAGAAAGCTGTTGGAACTCCTGAATAACTTTATTTCAAAGACTTCTTATTGCTTTGCAAACCTTTCGAACTCGACTCGTTCAAGTGCGCGTTCAGTCAAAAACACATCATTTAAAGTATCGACTATCTTTTATCTATGGAGTTCAACGTTATCTAATTTATGACTTTAAAAGCGGTTTGAAGAAAAAGTTATAATTACAACAGAAAATTATATTATTGTTTTCCTGTAAGATTTCCATGTTCTCTTTATGTGTAATCAGTTTTAAGTTCAAAGTAATGTTAATAAACTTCATTAAGTCAATAAGTCGGTATCGTGAATCATCTGATGGTTTTAAGGATCTCTAAAAGCGATAGTCAGACTTTTTTTTTTTTTTTAATATAGACATATAAATGAAATTGTAACAATTAATATACTACGAGTTAGAATTCCATTTAGCTTACGGTTATTGTGCAGAAACAGTACGGGTGCATTTTTTTTTTTTTTAGAAACCTAAAATTTGTATCAGGTGCTTCCTTCTACCTATATATATGAACGCAAACCTGTTTCTGTTTTCATAAGATTTAAAATGTACAAAATGTCCCATAAATCATTACATATATAATAATTTAATAAAAATTAAGTATAAATAAAAATAAAAAATAAAAAAGTATAATAAAAATTTAAGAAAAAATACAAAAATGATAAATTACAGAGGAATAAGTTCATTAAATACAAGTTACAAAATGTACAGTAAAATCCTGAAAAAAAGCCTTGGAAATATTGGAAACAATCTACTCTCAGAAAAACAAAATGGTTTCAGACATGGAAGATCGTGTATAGACAGCATTTTGTCGTGACGACTTTTTTCCGTCGTGTTCTAATTTACCATCTAGATTCAACTCACTTTTATAAATAAAATAACTAATTACGAAATGATCACCAATCCAAAAGTAGGGAAATTTATATTTATACTGCGCCACCCTATTCTTAGATTAGTCTATATAAATAGTAGGATCAATTCTAAATTAGTTTAGCAGTCATCTCATTAGGCCGAATTATTTATTATCATTTTTACTTGGGGTTCCCGCTAGATTCGAATATTTATGAACGGTGCAATAATAAGGAATTCAGGCAAACACAATATTTAGATCAACAAAATAAAACATTTAATATATGATATGGTTAACAAATACAAGAATTCTATTTTAAAATGGAACTATACAATTAACTTAATATTTCTTCTTAGGTCACTCATTCCAATTCAACGTTCTAACTTTCATATACAATTCACAGTCTCAAAAACACAATTCTTCTTATTTCAAGTCAATATAACAACTTCACATTTAATCAGTCTTCACAAATCTATCAGCTCAATGTTTATATTCACAGCAGGCAATACTCTATGTAAGCAATATTCCAAACAAATATATTCCGGTCCTTGAGCATCGGAGATATATTACAGTTAATGCTAAATAGACAAACTTATACAACTACTCTTACCAGACAAATTCTTCAATACATCAAATTATTGAGAGAGCACTTATGAACAAACTTAATTAACGTTAGCGGAACACACATAATAAAAATTCTCCACAGTTTAAACTGTACTATTGTTAGTCGCACTTCACTATTCCAAACAACAGTAATTAAGTACTGATATCTTTTCTTGTTCACTTTTCTCCAAGTAATCAATATAACTCTTTCCTAGGGCAACATAGAATTTAATCGTAATCCAGATTAACTGGCATTAATCAGAATTTTCGCATTGACTGTCCAGTTTCCTTTTATCTGATTACGGCATCAACCTTTCTTCATAACAACAGCAGATTTCGCTTATAACATTAAACTTTATGTTTCACTACTTATAGGTTCACTTCCGAACACTTTACTCATAAATTTCTGCCCTGAGGATTTTATAATCTTGGTTCCGCAAAACTCTCTCCTCACTCGCTTAATAATAATTCCTCTCTCCCTTTCTCTGTCTTATCTATATATGACCTTCCTTCTCCTTTACTGTTCTACCTATGACCTTCACTCCCACCTTTACGTTCGAACGCCACGCTCTACTCCACTCGTGGTTGTTTACGCGTGCGTTTCCATGACAATAGACTAAGCGTAAACATTTCGCCAATGTAATGTATGCTATATTACTGCTACATGAGTGATTACATAACATTAAATATTTCACAAATAAGAACAATAGAATATTTAAGCTACTTCTTCAACTTATTGATTACGTATACAGTTAAATATAAAATAACACTTTACGTTACACCATATATATTTGGTTATACAAAACTCTATACATTTTATTATTTTATAAACTAATAATAGGTCAGGTTTTAATTAAATATTTATTTAGTAATTCTCAATTAAGGAATAATAAATAATTTTATATAAGTCATGATTAATATTTAATAAGCAATGTTAAATGTGAATGAAAAAAAATAAATTACATAACATAGCTTCATTCACAATTTAACAATTTATGCGTTCAAACAAACTATTGGGGGGGGTAGACGATAATTTAATTTAGAGACTCATTTGGCCTTTATGTTGAAGATACCAAGAAATTATATACTTGGTTTTAATCCTTTTCCCAAGGAAGCAAAACAATGTTTTGCGCTTGAAATATATTCACGTCTGAGCTACTTGTATATAGAGGCTAATGACGTCATATCACTTCCCTTAGTATGTATCCCATAATGCAAAGCACCCCCCCACCTTTTCGGACGTGTATAATGCAATGCATCTTTCATCTTGTATCACTCTCGGGTCTGGCTCCCACTGATGAGACCTCAATAAAGGTTGAAACTTGTCTGGGTAGTGGTCCTTCCTATTATGCATTGTATTATAACGTTTGAAAGGAGGTGTGCTTTGCATTATGGGATACATACTAAGGCAAGTGATATGAAGTTATTAGCCTCTACATACAAGTAGCTCAGTCGTGAATATATTTCACGCGCAAAACATTGTTTTGCTTCCTAACCAAAAGGGTTAAAGCAAAGAATAAAATGTCTTGGTATCTTTAACGTATAATAAACCCAAGGTAAAAAACTTTCTTTCTATATATATATATATATATATATATATATATTAATCAGATTATTAAAATATGGAAAACAACAATAAAACAAGGTATCCAATTAACTGTTGTCAATACAATGCTGTATGCAGATGTTCCGATTATATTACAAGACAATGAAGATGACCTTCAAAATTCAGTTTATGAATTAAACAAAATAAATTAACAATACAGTTTAAAAATTTCATAAAAGAAAAATCATGGCATTTAAAGGTCGAGATCATGTTAGATATAAAACAGTCATAGAAAATAAAATAATGGAACAGGTGACAGTTTAATTATTTAGGCTGCATAATAACACATCTAAAAGATAAAGATATAAATAAAAAATAAAGAAATTTCAGAAAATCAGGGGAACAATTAAAAGGGCACTGAAAAAAAAAACGAGAAATTCAAATTTATTAAATAATGGCCATTCTCACTCTATTATATGGCTAATTACATGTATCCTTTTCAGTACGAAATCTTCAGGCCAGGATAAATAGCACGCTCTATGCCACTCTATGATATTCCATAAATATCTTATGGTATATATTACTGACTGGTAGAAGTATAGTTTGTCTTTACCTACATGGTGTGCGGTTCCAATCCACTCTGACATGGATATTTGTGAATGTGTTTAACTTGGAGATCTCGCTGATTGCGAGTTTCATCCGGTAAAGAATTTTTGGGCGGGAATACCGCCTAAGTGCTATAAGGCAATCTACAACAGGTGTGGCAACAGCCTAATGACAATCATTTGCCACGGCCAGTAAGTTGGCCTCATATAAACCAAGTAATGCCATGACAGAGATTAAAGCCATTTGCACAGACTACTATCTGTTAATGAGTATTTGTTGTCTGGAAAGTTGGCTGATTTTGCATTGGAAAAAACTTTATGAGATCGAATAACTCACCTTCCTTTAAAAAGTCCTTCTTTATATTCCTTGCATCCTTTACTTCCTCAAACAATTGAAGACTAAGTTTGAATTATGACAGCTTATTGTTGCGTACACTGTTAAAAATCGAATTTACAACTGATTCCAATTTCGCTTTTTAGCAGTAGACATCATCTACACAGAAACAAGACATTCTATCTTCCATAATTAATATAATACATCATTAGATGGCCCAGCATACAATATAATAACCTCTATAACGTTAACCTATCTCTAGCAATTTTTACTGTTGTAAATATATTCATAAGTAGGGGCGGCTCGTGCATAGACACTGCGGAACGACAGCACCCCAATTTTTCTCGATATATAAATATATTTATTAATTTATTTATATTTGCTTGTAATATTTAATTTTATCATCAACAATCCTATACAATTCTCTTATTTTGTATAAAAAATAATAAAAATCCATCTTGTATCATTTAGGAGGGCGAAGGACGCTAGCAGCACTGTGTTTACCACAGTGTCATATTGCTGAGCGCGCAAGCATGACATAAGTGAGATGCGAGCTATTAGCGTAATGCGGCACTGTCCGTCGCGCAGTTCCACTGTGTTTATATGCAGTTTGCGACAGTAGTAGAGTGTTCGTAGTGTTTATCGTGTTTACTACGTCTCTTTAAATATTTGGACATTACAATTAAAGGATTTAATTGTAATGTCCAAAAATTGTAAATCCATTCCTTTAATTACAATTAAAGGAATGGATTTTATTTTTAAATAATTTTGAATTATACTAAACTGAATAATTTTATCGATAATAAACAATATTTTTTCATGTTTAATTTTTTTTTTAAATTTTTACCATAATGTTGATATTTTATCCAAACACGTATACTCTGTACTTACAGTGTATATGTATATTTCGAAAGTTGCAGCACCCCCACGATTTCAAGTCACGAGCCGCCACTGTATAAGTAATCGTTTCTTGTAGTCTGAAACTACATAATATGTCCTGCAAAGAAATAAGAAAATACTCACTAACACAAATGCTGTTTGTTTATTTTTCTTTCGAATAAGAACTTCCTCCTATATGTATAAGGAAA
This sequence comes from Typopeltis vanoorti, assembly GCF_054136105.1. Taxonomy (NCBI): domain Eukaryota; kingdom Metazoa; phylum Arthropoda; class Arachnida; order Uropygi; family Thelyphonidae; genus Typopeltis; species Typopeltis vanoorti. The sequence goes on along the minus strand of NC_143563.1, from coordinate 94,010,881 downwards.
TGGATATTCCATATTAACATATTCCAGACGATTCACATACCTGTGTGTGTGTGTGTGTGTGTGTGTGTGTGTGTGTGTGTGTGTGTGTGTGTGTGTGTGTGTGTGTGTGTGTGTGTGTGTGTGTGTGTGTGTGTGTGTGTGTGTGTGTGTGTGTGTGTGTGTGTGTGTGTGTGTGTGTTTGTTTGTTCACTTTGTACATAAGGCATACAAAACACCTTTGAAACATAGAGACCTTGTCAATGGTAATTCAAACATGATATTTGTTTCCGTAAATGATGAGAATTGCAAAGATTGACCTAATTGCTAGAATAAAGTGCTTAAAAACTCTAAATGTTCTGACCCATATTAGAAAATATATATATATCGAATCTTTCTGTCTACAGAAAATGAGTACTTCTAAAACGTCGCATATTTGATATTTGCTGCTTTTTTGTCATGGAGATACACGTCAACAGAAAAACATGATGCACAGAGAACAGGGATTTTATTTATTTTTAAAATCATAGACACGATGTAAAATGCGACTGTAAATACAATCGACTCCTCGGTAACCCACAGAAAATATGGACTATATTCTGTTTCAATGTTCAGTAAATGCATTTATACAACAGTTTTAATCATTTATCAAACTCCTAATCTGATTATAATTATTTCATACATTGCAAAACAGAAAAACCTTCGCAATGATTGTATCGTATTTCTCCAAGTTCAAGTCAATTAGTCTTACACAAAACAGAAAATAATACGAATTACTTCGGAATATTTCGAGCTTTTCCGGAAACTGTTCTTGCCGACAGGTGGCGGTTCACTAAGTGCTATTTTTATGTATGAGCGATTGCAACAGTATCAAGTTATGAAATGAATCAAAGGTTTAAAATAAATATAATTCCTTTATAGAATAATTTTAATTGAACAATTTGTAATTAAAATTAAAATTCAAAATGTAAATTTTAAAATTTAAAAGTGAAGTGTAAAATTAATATTGAAATTGAAATTTAGACGTCTAAAATTTTAAATGTTGTTAATTTAAGTATAAATAATTATTTTTATAATGATTTTATTTTTTGATTTTATTTAAGATATTTTTATTTAGCTTATCTATAATTTTAATGTTTGGTGGGTAGATCGACTCCTTTGTTTTTATCATAGCTTTGTGTACATTTAACACAAATGCTATCACTGGTCTATAAAATACATATATTTTTGTACTTGTCTTTCTTGTATTCCTGTTTAAGACATAAATATATGTAGACAGAAAATATATATTAGACAGCGATAGATTTTTAGAATTCTTATGATAACTGGACATTTTTTTTTTAAACCAAGACAAATAAGTGCAACCTTCTTAAGAATAAGTCGTATACTAAACAGGATTATGGCGGAGCCATTACTGCGAACTTCTTTCCTTGGCGAAAATTCCCTTTTGTTTAACCCCTTAACAAACGTGTTATATTAACTCCTGGAGTTAATTGTGCAGAATCAAATGTGCTGTCCTCAAGTGCCAACAGGCATAAATTTTAGCTCGTGCTGTAAAACTGACGTAGCCAGCTGTGCGTTTGGACGTAATGGAGAAGTCGCTAGAGATAGGGAGGGTGGTCAGAGGTCTCTCATTTGCCGAGAAATCTTAACAGGAACCAACACGACACACGCACACATACTTAAGGTAATTTACAGAGGCTGGTATATAAGAAGTGATTTTTGCCATGGATAGATGCTTTAGCGATGGGGTCTGCTTATTTAGACTATTAAGTTTTCCACTTCAGTACACGTAATCAGCTGGGCTATCGTTGATTAGCTGTGCAGTAAAAACTTTCACATATTAAGGACGACCATGGGAAATGCAAACATGTCTTTCTACTAAGATATTATTTATATTTTGTTTTGCTTCTTGGTGCGCAGATTTTATTGTGATTCTGTTGCGGGAGCAAATATGAGTCACTCAGTGAAAGGCATTTTGTCATGTGACCTAAATCGTCCATCGCAAGGTTGAATTTAAGCTTACTGGACTTCTTTTCTATGCTGTCCTTCGCAAATAAATATCATGCATCAAATGGATTCGAAATGGTTCATAACACTGCATAATAATATGAAAAAATGACAACTAAAAACAAAACGACACTAAACTAACCGCTCTTATACTTGTCGTGTAGAGTGAACACATTTTTATTTCCGAAATTTTTGGCGAATGACTCATAATTAAAAAAAAAACAATAATCATATAGTTGGGTTTCTTATATTATGATTTATGACTTTTTTTCATAATCAAAATTTACATAAAAGTATTTTTTTTTTACTTTAACTCTTTCAGTCATCACAGAATGATAATTTGCCATAGAGTCTATGCTGAATTAAATCTCTCTATTCAACCTTCCTTGACTTATTAGGCATGTTATGACCAAATAACCGAGATTCTTATAAATTTTTTACAGGTGGCAATATCTCGCACTTCCTCATGAAAATGATCGACTTACGTTTTCGATTGTAAATGAAAAGCTCTTACAGAGGAGGTTTTCACACCTTACAAATGACCTTCCTACTGTAGAAAGTTTTTTACCTTGAATATATACTATGTTAAAGATACCAAGCAATTTTATAAGTCAAGTTTCAATCCTTTTTCCCAAGTAAGCAAACAGACAAGTAAGTCAAGTTTGCGCCTGCACGTAGTGCAAGTCTCAGGCAACTTGTGGTAAAGGTGGAGTAAGATCCGATCACTTTCCTTAGTATTTTCCCCTAATGCAAAGCACATCCCCTTGGGGAGATGTATGATGCTATGCTTACTCCACCTTTACCACGAGTTGCCTGAGACTTGCACTACGTGCAGGCGCATATGACTCTCTTTTTGCAAAAGACAAATAACTTGACTTACTTGTCTGTTTGCTTACTTGGGAAAAAGGATTAAAACCTAACTTATAAAATTGCTTGGTATCTTTAACACAAACCTTCCTACTTGTTCCCGAACATTAAAGTGGCCTTTGTTGATTAAAACATGTTTATCTACATGCACGGTTATGATCTTATAAAGTGCTGTACATAACAATGCTACAGGTAGACTTATGGGGAACTTTTCAAAGTTAAAATGATCCACATTTAACTATTCATCTTCAGTGAAAACCAAAAAGAAATTACTTTCATAATTTGGCTTGATTATTTTTCGCTTTTCTTTATTATAATCCCCAACTAAGAAAGCTTTAAAACCTATTGAAAACATGATCTAGAAAACAAAGACGATCAAAAGTCAATTTAGGTCTCTGATTAGCAGGCTTCGCACCGAGCGATGAAGATCATCTCCCTCCTCAAGACTTTAACAAACATCCGTGTCATGATAAGGTTCAAATTCGCAGCCTGTTGGTTGAACAGCGAAAACGTTGTCAGCTCGGCTACCCATTCATGGATCATATGCTTATTGGAGAAAGTATTATTATTATTATTTTAAATAGAGCTTACAAATTACCTCCCTACGTGTTCCCCTATATTAGAGATTTCTATAGCAGGTATAATAAAAAATACATATTTCTTCTTCCTCCTATCATGACAATGAAAATATCTTCATGTCCAAGTGGTTTGTTTTAGTATCGAACCATATCTTTCTTGGTCTTCAGATCCTCTTTTTATTTATTTTATATTTATTACTAATTTTGACAAATGCCGTTATACAATTGTTTAGGTATTCTACCTAATTTTTGTTTATACTTTGTTTATATTTAGTTTATTAGCTAGTATTCTTATTCGAAAGCCTTCCCCCCCTTTGGATCTTTTCATAATATCGCGCTGTGATTTTTCATATTATAGTTTTGCTGATTATATCATCTTCTGATGTTGCTAGTAGATCTAGAGTTTGGTATCTTCCAATAATAACCTATATATCTTTGTTACAACCGAGTTTTACTATTTCCCTAGTTATTATTTTATTTATATATCGATTAAAAATCAGAAGTGAGAAAGTGCAGCCTTGTCGTATTTCCCTTGATATTTCTTTCAATTTTGTTACGTTTTAATATAAACTGCTATTTACTTTCTGCGTATACTACTTGAACTAACTATATGAATTGCTTTAATATTAAAAATATATAGTGTAAATATATATATTAAGCTATTTTTAAATTAAAGAACAACTGAGAAGGATAAAATATTCAAAAATACTAAGACAAACTGGTAGAAATATTAATATTTGAATTTAAAAAATTTTAATAATATTTAATACTATTAGGACACTTTGGATAACGATATGATCATTAAGGTGTAACAAACAGTCACATTGCCGTAAGACAAGCCACAAAAGTTCAAAGGGATTCTTCTTAGCTCAATCCGTAACGATTGAGCCCTGTGGTCGGAAAGACATCGGTTCTAATACCGTTTAAGAAGCGAAGAGCCTTTATAAAGTCATTTCAAGGTAAGGTGAATGAAGCCCGCCTGATGTGGAGTAGCAAGATTATCCCCCCCCCCCCGACAACTCTGGATTTTCATCTCCCAAATCAGACAATCTCCTGGGAATACAAGCAACCGACTAACATAGTAGACAGAATTAACCGACTATCAGCGAATTAATTAGGTTTATATGAAGCCAACTTACTTGGCTATGATAAGCCATTTGAGTCTAAGATGTTTCGGAAAAAATATGTTATGTTTAATATCTTTTTCTAGTAATTTAATAGTGAAGTAGAAGATAAAGCCTTTTAAAAAAAGTCAGAAATCTGACATTTGGAAAGGCATTCCGATCGGATAGAGTTCAAGCATGTGCAAATCAGTATGCTCTCGGAGATCGGTGAGACAATATCGCGAGGCATAAGTTATGAATAAAGAATACTACACAAAAATCATGCTAACATCAACAATTATACAAAGTTCACTATGAAATGACAACACGTTGTGGATACTAATTAGAAAACTTAAAAATGGAGGAAAGAGTCCCACAAATATTGAAATAAATATTAAAAAAAAAAAAAAACGTCACGGGGATGAGAAATTTTGACAGACTTTAAAAATATAAATATCTGTTATTTATATTTTTAAATAAGAGATATTTTAGCGAGAAAGACCGTATCTTTTCCATATTAAGGAAATCGAGGTACACAAAATTAGAAAGAAACGTTCAAAATTAGTATTTCTTTATCACATAAATCTGTTTTTGCTTCCGTGAAGTTTCCGCAATTTTTAATCGTAACTCCAACAAAGTCTAGAACTGCCAGTGTTTTTCTTGCCTGTCTGTCTCACTAGGAAACTTGTTGTCATCAAGAGCCAATAACAATATTATGCCAGTCATGTAATTTTAATTGCTTCCCCACGTGTGGTATCAGTAGGGGTTACAGTGAATGAATGCTAATAGTGAGCACAAGTCTGGCATTCTACTTTAGACGAAATAATAATAATAAAATAGAGATCGGAAGCTTGTCTGTAGGCTTATTTCTAAAAACTAGCTCAACAACAATTAAGAAACTTAAAACAGTTTACATTATCTATGCTAAATATCTTCTAGAACAACATTATGTGCAACTTTAAAATAATTCAAAAGAGCTTAATTGTTATAGATAGAATGAAAAAGTAATATTTGTCAGATTCTCCTATTAACTTAAGAATATTATCCTGTTATAAATACGGTATATTTAAACAAACCTGCAGTTAGCAAACAAATAAAGTAATCCAAAAGGTAGTAGTACAAATGATAATTATACAACTATTTAAATAAAGTAAGCAATCGATAGGATTCAGTTATATTTTTCGGCCGAAAAATATAACTGAATAATAACGCCTTCTAATAACACTAGAGTTTTGCATTTTCTGTTTAGTTACAGGAGTTTTTGTGCGTGTAGATGTAAAGTGGAAGTTATCCGATGCTAATGAACCTCTCCATGTACAACTGTCTGTGTTAGCCTACAGACAACGTATACAGAAGTCTTATAGTCCTAAGATAGTAGTGATCAAGTTCTAAAGGAACTTGATCCCTACTATCTTGATCAAGTTCCTTTGGAATAGGCGCAGTACTAACTTGAGTGTTTGTATAATTGTTGGAAAAGCATACACCAATTATCCCATACACAAACCCAACAGTCTAAAGTAGTATAAAAATATCGCTTTTCCAGACTTGATGCGAGAGTTTTTTTTTTTTTTTAATCTATTTAAAAGTAAATTTAACTGAGATCTCAGTGTTGAAGAATATGTTAAAATTAGCTTTGCTATTCCTAAAATAAAAAAAAAAGAATTATTTCATTATATAATAAAATTACTAATGATTCGCATTATAAGTGAATTGCATATTATGACAAATTAGCTATGTTCAGAGAAAAAAAAATTCATTTGCAGTTAACTGAATTTATAAATATTAAACATATTTGAATTCATAAGAATTTTTAAGTACACATAAATTTATATTTATATATATTTAATATGCATAAATATAAATAATATTTTTTTATTTAGATTCTTTTTTATATTTTTTTATTAATCATTCCTTGAAGCATTCATAGATGTACAATGTTTAGCAATTTGCTTTTTAATACAACAGAGAACAATACTGGCCGATGTTTATAACAATATGGATTTTGGTTATTTTAAAACTATGTTCAAGCAAGTAAGGGAACGCGGTAAATGTATTATTGCTGTTTTACTGCGCGTGCCTTTCGCCAAGTGTGAATATTTTAACTAATTTATCTTATGTTGCTTTATAAAGGAAGCATTTGGCAAGTGTTTGGAAACAAGCAGTTAACCTGCTTTTCGAAATTCAATTCGAAAGAGTATACTAACCTTTGTTAATTAAAATACTGTACAATGAGAATCAATAGTTTTGTAAATTATAGTGGGGCCTATTTTTCTTTACGCAATTTTTAATTTCAATATTTTTTTTATTTTAGTCTAATTTAGATAACTGAATTGAAAGTAAAATAAATATACAGTTGGAATCGCACTTTGAAGGCCCTAAGTTTTTACCAACTCTGTAGGATGCCCAGTCTACAAAAAAATTATAACTTAGGAATGAAAAACTCATAGAAACATAAATAAACTGAATTACGGAAATACATAAAATTATTTAATATATATTATATAAACTTGTAAGTATTAAAAAAAATCTTTATATTGTAATTTATAAAAATAAAATATTTGATATTTTTGTTACTTTTTGTTAATATCTTTAATATTCTCATTATCTATTTCAAAATATTTTAATTTTTTTTATGTTACTCATGCTACATCGTATTTTTATTAAACACCTTAATAAATTCAGAAGAAAAATTTTATAAAAGGAACAGGCATTCAAGAATGCAAGATGGGATTTTTTTTTCTTTTTCGGGAGGTAGTTAATCGACCGTGAGATGCGATGATTAACACCCTTGGAGGGTAATGGATGGCAATGCTGTAGCCAATGAAGTTCTAACTGAGACATGGCTATTGCTGTTACCCTCCTGCCACGATCACAGCTTTAATAGCTCAATAACACCTTATCCCTACACTGTCCTCTACAGATAACGGGGAAGATGAAAAGCATTCTTGCTTCGCCCCTTTAAGCCAGTCCTTATAAGGATAATGCAGGATGGAACAACATGCATTCCATACTCATCCCCATACGAGAATAAATAAATATATATCCATACGAGAAATGGAGATGAGATCTATCTCCATCCTGGGAGGGTAATGGATGGCAATGCTGTAGCCAATCAAGTTCTAACTGAGGCTCGGCTGTTGCGCTGAGCTTTGCTCTCTTAGGTTTGCTCCTGGAGAGGGTGTTCTCCGTCCCGGCCCGGTGAGGGGAGCCTTGTCGGTGGATGCCTTTCCTTGGAATGGAATATGAGCGGTTCTGCTCGGTGATTGGAGAGTCCGTCACTGAGTGGAGCCAACGCTGAGTTGGACGGTCTTTCGGCCACTATGGAGTGGTCTAGGGATCGTCTGAATTTTTAGAGTTGGCTTTACTTAAACATCGCCAATGAAGTTTTAACTGAAGCTCGGCTATTGCTGTTACCCTCCTGCCATCATCATCATCAGAGCTTTATATAGCTCAATAATACATTATCCCTACACTGTTCTCTACAGATAACGGAGAATATGAAAAGCATTCTTGCTTCGCCCCTTTAAGCCAGTCCTTTTAAGGACCCAGGGAGGGTAGTGGATGGAAATGCTGTAGCCAACGAAGTTTTAACTGAGGCTCGGCTATTGCCATAACCAGAGCTTATAGCTAAATAACACCCCATCCACACATTTTCTTCAATCAGATGAAGGGATAAAGAGTCAAGGACTCAGTCCATCCCCCCCCGACCCTAAATAATTAAATATAATATAGAATAAAAAAGCAAATAAATACAATAATATTCTAATCGCTTATTTAAAATAAAAAAAAACATTTACTGTATTACTTATAAATATGTAATAAAATATACCTTCTTTTGATATTAATGAAGTGCTAAAATCAGCAACTCTTAGGCATTTATGACTAGCTAAGTCTGCCATAATTAACAAACAATAAACATTGACAACACGGATGATGTCGAAAGAGTATTCCACACGAAGAAGACAGAAACGATAGTCCAAGGGGAGATTACTTTTCATCTTTCGTGCAGTCACTTTATAGCTTCTTTTCACAGCTGTAAGGCTTCTCAGCTATTACGTTCTCTACAAGGCAACACCAATATAGCAACCTCTCGAATTATACGAAGGATTACTTAACCAGTCTAACCCATTGTGGAGTGCTAGCTTCACTGTCTAATAAGATCTGATTAATTCCTTAAGGGATCACACCAGTCAAGGAAGTATTGTTGTGATTGTTAATTAAACACGTTCCCTGTCATTTGAAAGATAGTGACACAGATAACTGTCAATATGTATAGTAAGTTAAAAAAAATATTGGGATACATGCACTTCGTGAGTGTGTGCAGTTTTTTTTTTTTTTTTGGATGAGGACCGATATTAAAAAATATGAACTAAATTTGAGTTTGCAGTTCCTGCAAACTCAAATTTAGACCAACGTAACTTAAAGCGATCTTTAGGACACATCTTAAAGTTATCTTTAGCCTACATCTCAAAGGTCTTTTGATACATTTCATTGATGGAATTCACTTAAAAGTACTCTATTTTATTTTTTATTAATTAAAATAATATTTCTTTGGTTCTCATTCTTTCCTATGTTTACATCATCTGTACTCTAATAAGAAGTCCTGGAAATACAACTTTTCAAGATCGATTAGCTACCCAATATGAATTTTGTTGCTAACATACTATGTTGTTACTTTTCACGTTTCCTTCTATGTAAGTAAACTAATCTAAAAGCGGCTGGATGTGTTCTTGAGACCGACAGAAGTAAAATATTGAGAGAACGTATTTACTTTATTTGCATGATCATTACATTGCCACGTTCGATGTCAATCTCCATTTGTTTATTATTATATCTTACTTACTTTTTTTTAAAACTATCAAACAACCTTCGCAAAACATGTTTTGCCCACCATCTTTGATTTTTATCGTATACTAAAGGACATATAATACTATAAAAAATACCTTATGAGATTCAAACCGTGTTTCCAAAAATAAAATGTTTCTAATATCCGAGTAAGAACAACCACAATGATGTAATAAAATAACATACTCTATGTATGTTAGTTATAATAATATCTGTAAAAACTCAAGCAAGCATCATGTAACCAAATTTCTACTATCTTCCTCTTAATCCAACTTTATCCCGGAAATGCCGTGTTTAATTTTGAAAAATAGACAAACTGAATAGAAAGACACACATAATTTATAGACATAATGCATCAACTTCATGCTTTAGTTGTTTAATCTGAAATCCAATTAAACTAATCATCCCAATCCCGTACCTCCTCCATAAATTCTATGAATAGGCTGGACTTCTATGAACGCATTTCACTAACATAGTATTAATTCTGTTTAGAGTAAGTTCACTCACAAAAAAAGAGCCTCAACGATCAAAAACCAATCAAAACTGTTAAAACTATAAATCTTGCTTTTATATATTTCTTATTCAACACATAATTATCGCATGCATTTCAGAAGTAAAATAAGGAAAAATTTCTTTCTCCCTCCATTTGTCAATAAAACCTGTTCATCAGAAATAATCCTAACATCCTCTAATCACAAATGTCCAGCCACGAATGCTAAGAGAAATGCTGACCGATATCATTATAGAAGTACTAATAGCCAGTTTTGAAAGCTGCCTTACGATACATGAAAAGGCTACTTGCGAAGTTATTTGGGAAATCTAGAGAGCAGACAGGTCCTTCAAGACTAATAAGCCTGTTATCGAGACACAGTTCATAAGTCAGGATCTGGAGCGATAAGTAGTGGAAACGAATGCTACTCTCTAGATTTCAAGTATACTGTCAACCCGAGATGTTGTAGAGTTGGCGACAGCTGAAATATTATTCACAACTTATCGCGGGTTTCACAGTTTAGTTCCAACTCGTAGTTGGAAATATATCAGAAACACTGCAATCTCTAAACTGGGGCAAGTTACACAAGATGAGAGAGTACATAATTGTTGGTAAATCGAGTGCTAGCATGCTTACTTTCCCCTTTATTGGTTTGTCTTGAGTGAATGAAAATAACATGACCACAATTTACAATAAGATCAATTTTTTTTTAATACGATATATATTTTTTCGCCACTGGTTTATTAATATCAAGACCACAAGAATATGTTTAATATGGATGTAGTATGAGTTTGAGAGAGATTAAACTGAGTCATTTGAAACAGATGGTTAATTTTTGGTGGAGGAGGGGCAGTCATCCCTCTTTCATGCCGTAGATGTGAAAATAAAAGACAGGTTATGCACATATACTTTTAATGTAAAAACTTTTTTAAAAAATCGCTTCTAACAATTAGTTCTATATTAGGTGCGCACGCATACACATACAAATGCGATGTTTTTATGCAAATAATTCTTATAGAAATGTAATTCACTGCTCTTGTTTCGAACATTATATTATGATGAAACTTAATCGTTCACATTCCTGTAGGAAATAAAGGGATTTTCCTATGAATTTCTGTTATTTCATTAGATAATCACAAATAGAAAAACTGTCTTATTATTAATGTGATTTTGTATTAGGAAAATGTCTGTACTCTAGTGTGTTCTAAATCTTTCTGTCTTTCTCTTTACCTAGATGTAAATTTGACTCGTTTTTGTGATATATTAGCTCATCTACAAATTCTTCATCATCATCATCATCATCAAACTCCTGCCATGTACCCTCAAGGGGTGTACAGGATATGACAGTACTACATGAAAAAATTACATCATTACTAACTTCCTATCTTCAATTTTCCTCCAAATCAGTCTGTTACTTGTCAAGACTCCAACATTATCAGATCTTATATTTCTATCCTCTAAGGCACTTTGTACCGTATCAATCCACCTATATCTTGGTCTTCCTCTGGGTCGTTTTCCTGCCAACCTGGCAGAGAACACTTGTTTTGCTAATCTTTCTTCGCCCATTCTGTTTAAGTGACCACACCACCTGAGATTAGCTCTGCTAACGCATTCCTGGATGCTGACAATGTCAAGTTCTTTCCTAATATCCTCATTTTTAATATGATATTGCCATTGATGCCTTCTGTTCACGCCTCTAATCTTTCTCAGGACTCTCATATCTGCGGTCTCTAATCTTTGGTCAAGTGTTTTACTTCTGACCCAGCTCTCAGATCCATAAGTTAAAATTGGTTTGAACACAGTCTTGTATACAGCTAATTTAGTGTTCCGACTAATTTCTTTCTTATTCCATATGAATTTATTCAATTGACTTCCCACGATACCAGCTTTGCTGATTCTGTTGTCTATTTCTATATTTAGTTTACCATCTTCAGTAAAAATTGTGCCTAAGTAGCTGAAATGTTTTACTTGTTCCACAGGTTCTCCATTCACAACACAGTTGACATTTTCAATGATTCTGCCTATTTTCATTGTCTTTGTCTTTTTATTGCTGACCTTCATACCATATCTATTACAACAGCTATTCAATTTAGTCAGAGAATCTTGCAGACTTGTAGCGGATTTATTTAGAAGTATAACATCATCCGCATAAAGCAAAGAGCTGACATTAACATCTCCAATTTTGATATTAGGTTTAATACCACATTCCTTCATAATGTGATCCATATAGATAATGAATAATAGAGGGGATAATGTACATCCTTGTCTCACACCAGATTTAACATTAAACCATCTTCCTGTACTTCCTTCAATTCTAACTGCTGACTCACAACTCAAATAAAGACTAAGTATTGCTTGATATAATACCCCATTGATACCATATAACTGCAGCGTATTGAATAGCTTCTCTCTTGGCACCTTGTCATATGCCTTTTCCAAATCGACAAAACTTAAATACAGATCTTTGTTATATTCCCATGCTTTCTCGACTATTTGTCGTAAAGTGAAGATCTGATCCTGACAGCCTCTATTTGGCCTGAATCCAGCTTGTTCTTCACCAAGCTTTTCTTCCACAATTCTTCTCAACCGTTTCTCAAGTATACTTGCATAGATCTTGCCAGGAACACCCAGTAGGGAAATACCTCTGTAATTCTCACATTCAGTTTTATTTCCCTTTTTATATATGGGTACTATGAGAGCTCTACTCCAATCATCGGGAATTCGTCCCTCTGTCCAGGCTTTCTGAACTATGCAGTGCAGCCACTGTAAGACTCTTATACCACCATACTTCAGCATTTCTGGTCGAATATCATCTACTCCTGCTGCCTTTCCACATTTCAAGCCTTTGATGGCTTTTTCTATTTCAAGTATGGATATGTATTCCTGACTGCATGCCTGGTCAGTATTTTTTATCACTGTGCTGTCATCACTGCTTGTTTCATTTAGCAGTTTTTCAAAGTAATTATTCCATACTTCAAGGATATCTTTTTCTCCTGTTTTCATTTCACCTTTATCATCTCTAATTCCTTTTACAGCACTCTTTCCTCCATTCCTAAGCTTCTTCAACAAACTCCAGAATATTTTGCCACCTTCTTGATATTTATTTTCTATATTCTTGCCAAAGTCCTCCCATGACTTTTGTTTAGCTAGTTTTACACACTGTTTAGCTTTCTTACATTTGTCTCTGTATTCTGTAAGAGTAAAAGCTGACTTATTTGCCAGGAACTTTTGATATGCTTTCTTCTTTTCCTTCACTGCCTCTTTAACTTCCTGTGTCCACCAGGGAGTTCTGATTTTTTTATCTTTGCACACAACCTCACCACATGCCTCTCTGGCAGAATCAATCAATGTTTCCTTCAGAGTTTGCCAATGAATCTCCAAAGTTTGATTCCTGTTCTCAAACTCTTTCATTTTCTTTTCAATAATATTTCTGTATTTTAGTCTACAGTTTACATCTGAGAGCTGCTCAACTTTTATTCGCTTTAAAACTTTCTTACATGTTATTCTTTTCAATATGAAATTCAATTTTATCCTGCTCAAGACTAAATAGTGATCACTTCCAATTTCAAATCCTCTGTACGCTCTGGTGTCCTGCACCAGGGAGAAAACATCACTATCAACAATAACATAGTCAATGAGAGTTTTCTTATTCCTAGCCTCTTCTCTCCATGTGAATTTGTGCACATTTTTATGTTGGAACATGGTGTTAGTAATAACCAGTCCATGTCCTGAGCAGAAATCCAACAGATATTTGCCATTATTATTAGCTTTGCTCTTTTCTCCAAATTTTCCCAAAATATTTTTGTATGTCTCACAATCATTTCCTACTCTACTATTTAGATCCCCAACAAGGACCAACTTTTCCTTTTTCATTGTGTCAGTTGCTTTTTCTAAAGCCTCAAAAAATTCCTCCACTTCTACCTTAGTAGAACCTTCTGTGGGACCATAGGCACAAATAAGTCTCATTGTCCAGTTCCCCATTCTCATATTTGCCCACATTACTCTACTTGAGACTGACTGCCATTCAAGAAGATTAGCCTCGTATTTTGTGTTGAATACTATGGCTACTCCTTCTTTTCCTTGATTGTCATTGCCTGAATATAACATTTTGTATTTATTGCTCAGAAAGATCTCACCAGTTTTGGTCTTTTTTGTTTCAGTCAACTTTCAGTCTACAAATTCTTATCTTTTTTAATCCTCTACAGGGATATTTTTCATACAAATTAATCATGATTATTACTACTATCACTATAAATTCATTTATGTATTATTATTATTAAAATATTTCTTTTTGATAGCAAATACTTAAGGTTATTGAATTTGTGCTTTAAAACTAAAAAAAAATCAGTGGTCTGAGTTTGAATCTTGCTAAGAATATGTGGAATAAGTTACTCAATTAACTACAACTGAGTTTTGTCTAAAAAAAAACGGTTTCAGAAGAGGGAGTGGACAAAAGAATAGCTTTCCTTCAATATAAACAAATCAATTGGTGAGCCTACATTGGAAGATTCGTGTGTGTGTGTGTGTGTGTACTGATCCTACACACGAAAGGTACCAAGACCTATAACACAGCAATGCCATGAGTGTGGGTAAATATAATAAACTTGGTTTTTTTACTCCTCCTCCCAAGTAAGCAAAACAGTTAAGTTTGCGCCTGAACGTAGTTCAAGTCTAAAGGTAGTGCAACACCAGGGCAGCTTGTTGTAAAGGTGGGTAAAGCTCTGATCACTATTCTTAGTATTTCCCATAATGTAAAACACATCTTACTAGAAGATGTATACTTTTATACATTATTATGGGTGGGGGAATCACTACCCAGACCGGTTTCAACCTTTTTTGAGGTCTCCTCAGTGAGTAGCTAGTTTTAAAAAACCAAGTTTATAAAATTACTTGGTATCCTTAATATATATTATCCCCAAGGTAAAAACCTTTTCACATCTTTATCTCATCCAGAGTTTCTTATTCAAAGTAAAAGCACCTTGTATAGGTGAAGTTGATAAGGCTCTGTATTACTAAAAATCTTGGTAGAGGGGAATCAATCGACCGTGAGATGGGGTGATTGATTCATTCAATCCAATACCCTTGGAGGGTATGCTGTAGCCAATGAAGTTCTAACTGAGGCTATTGCTGTTACCCTCCTGTCATGATCAGAGCTTTAATTGCTCAATGACACCTTATCCGTACACTGTCCTCTACAGATAACGGGGAAGATGAAAAGCATTCTTGCTTCGCCCCTTTAAGCCAGTCCTTATATAAGGACTAAAAATCTTGGTATTTCAGGGTCTAGCTACTCACTGAGGAGACCTCAAAAAAGGTTGAAACCGGTCTGGGTAGTGATTCCCCCACCCATAATAATGTATAACAGTATACATCTTCTAGTAAGATGTGTTTTACATTATGGGAAATACTAAGAATAGTGATCAGAGCTTTACCCACCTTTACAACAAGCTGCCCTGGTGTTGCACTACCTTTAGACTTGAACTACGTTCAGGCGCAAACTTAACAGTTTTGCTTACTTGGGAGAAGGAGTAAAAAAACCAAGTTTATAAAATTACTTGGTATCCTTAATATATATCAAGATACCAAGCTATTTTAAACCTGGTTTTACTCCATTTCCCAAGTAAGCAAACAGACAAACAAGTCAAGTTTGCGCCTGCACGTATTGCAAGTCTAGCTGACCCTCAAAGTAGTGCAAGTCAAGGCAACTCATGGTAAAGGCAGAATACCAAGGTAAAATACTTTCTATATATATATATATATATATATATATATATATATATATATATATATATATATATATATATATATATATATATATATATATATATATATATATATATATATATATATATATATGAAGATCGATTTACTTGGTTGTTATACATTTTTATAAAAGGATTGAATGGCAAGAACCGAGAGAAATGAAAACAAAGTTTATTAATACTGGCACAACTAGTTTCAGCTTGTATTAGCCCTTCGTCAGGTGCACATTAAAAAAGAAATAACCGGTAAACAAAGAGGAAATAACTGTAAACACACACACACACACACACACACACACACACACACACACACACATATATATATATATATATATATATATATATACACACACACACTGATCCTACACACGAAAGGTCCCAAGACCTATAACACAGCATGAATGTGTGCAAATATAATCGCCTTGTGACTTAAATGCGTTGATTTTAATTATAAACAACTAATTCCAACTTTAAACAAGAAATATTGCATTCATAATAAGACACAATGATAATATTCTCTCTCTCTCTCTCTCTCTCTCTCTCTCTTATTCACTACATAAGGGGGGTTGAAAAGTTCTGATAAATATCTAGAACAAAAATGATATTAAAGTAACTCTTCTTATATATTCTAAAAGAAAAATAATAAATCGTTACAATTTGATATGAAACATGGGGGGGGGTTTAAGATATGTTCTTTTTTTGTGGTTATATAATTTTTTTTCTAGGTGTTTATCACAACTTTTCAGTCCCCCCCCCTCCTCGTATCAGTCCATGATGTTTTACAGGTTTACAACAACCTTTTATGGACATTACCTATACGCTGTTGGTCTTTTCTTCTCTAAAATTTATCATTTTTTTCTCAAGTTTATCCTGAAACACTAACAAACCAGCCGGTGATTAAGCATTGGAATTTTTTTAAAATTATTATTCCTTTTTATATTAACCCCAGAGACGAGTAACGAGCCCATGGTAATGAACAAATCATTGCAAGGAAAAATATTAAGTTTCTACATTCCAGAATTTCTGCCTGAAGAATTCTTAAGAAAACCATAAATCATTTACCATTACATTTGTACTATTTAATGAATAAAAAACTACTATTTAATGTATTCAAGGCTTGTTTTTTGTTTGTAAATGAAAAACCGGAGCACCCAAAGTAAAACCAACTCTGTGTTAACTTTTTTTAATGACAATTTTTTCTACATTTTTAAATAGTTCAAGTTGGTATTTGGAAGGGTTATTTTTAAAAAAAATGAATCTTTTAGTATATAATAGAACAAAAATCTTTCTATACTCCTATCTTGATTTATGGACGTTTTTAATCCATTAATGTATGTAGCTTTATGATATCTGTCTCTCTCTCTCTCTCTCTCTCTCTCTCTCTGGGAAAATCTATAGCAAAAATCAATCCATCTTGCTAATCAATTTAATCTATCCGCCTTTTAATGATTAAATCATGTATCACTTAAAGAATCGCTCAAGTATGAATGTTGTTAATTATTGAGCGTTTTGACCTCTGTGACAGATTGGTTTGATCTTCAATGCCTCTGTACCTGAGTTGTTCTTCCCCCATTTTACCACACAGCAAGAGCGCAGAAGATGCGCAGATGGTTTTCCTATATTTCTATTGATTGACTGTGCTCGGGTCACGTGCACCCTGACAGCCTACGAAGATTCACTACAACGATACCCTTTCGGAGCTGAAAACGCACCTATTCGGTGTCGGTGACTGAGAGAAATCCTTGTGCAGCTCGTAGCCACTCCTTTGCTGATAAAAACTGTCGGCATAATTTAGCTGCCGAACATCTCCGGCTATTACATGATTCTGGGAGGCGTAGTTAGGTATTGCAAGGAAATGAAGTTGAACTCTTTTTTTTTTTTCTTTCTTTTATTGTTAAAAGGAAGGTCTTCGAATGTTAGTAATTATTATGAAGATGGCAGTTGGGTATAAGAATAGAAAACATTAATTTGTAAAGGTTAAAGTGCGATTAGTTCGCAGCATTCTGAATGCTAAAAGGAAATGTAGAAAAAAAAATCATTCTAATAGTCGCCTAAAACATGATCATCTTCCAACTAATTAATTATACTACACTGCTAGTTACATTGTGCAAATACAAGAGAAAATTAATTATTCTCGGTAAATTCCATTTACTAAAATCATTAGCATTTTTTGTTCTACATTGCACGTTGGTCGAAGTTATAACGGTAGAATTCACAAGCAACATTTATTATAATTTTTTCTCCTTGCACAGACATTAAAATAACACATATAAAGAGAAGTATGACGCAGTTGATTAGGCAGCGCAAATAATCTAAAACCTCATTCAAATAATAAAGAATAAAATCACATAGAAACGCAACATAAAAGCTAACAATAAAAACATTATTCTCTCTAAATAGATATTAACTTGGTTTAGCATTATCTCATTTGTTACTGTGGATAACTTATAATATCGCAGTATATAAATTTCTTTTTTGTATCTTAAAAATAAAACGAAAAAAAATGTTTCAAGGGTCGTCATCGGTTAGCATATAGTGTAAATATTTCCTTATTTCGTAAATGAACAGAAGAAATCCAATAATAGACATCGCGAAGGTCACTCTTAAAAAAATACGATAAAAATTCTAACTAACAATAGACATAACCAGGAAAAATAATGATCCGTAATGATTGGCTACCAGCAATAGCACAACTGCAGATGTTACGACACTTATGAATATCTAATAATTGGATATATTTCGTAATACTTATGTTTACGGAAAAACATTTTTTTTAAAGAAATACTTTCATTTTATCCTTCTGTTTAGTTGAGTTGGAGTATGTTTTAATATATGTAGTTTTAGAATGCATGAGCATTCTTTTTACTCGTATATTTGAATAAGAAATATGACAATTTATATGACGTTTATTTTTCTTTGTATGCCATTAAAAGAAAGCAATTCTATTGCTTCTAATCTGGTCGCTCTTTTTTGTCTTTTTGTTTTCGTTGTACCATCATTGCAAATATTGACCTGTAAATATGAAACATGACAGTGTAAGTGAGATTAAAAGAAATAAAATCTTCCCCGATACGTTTTTGTAGTTTCTATTATTAAAAGGCGGTACAAAATTCTATTTGGAGTGCGTTTCTTTAAAAAAAAAAAAAAAAACCTGCTTTTCTATTATATTTTTTTTTAAAGTATTTTTTTTTTAAGTAGTAGATGTAACCTTCCAAGAGATGCACGAAATTACGTTTGCTGGTTAGGCGTGCCTTACTAGATGAAGGGGGGGGGGGAAATTGGGGGATAAAAAGACTATGTCTTGTCTGTTTTTTTTTTTTTTTTTATTTTTTAATAATACCTCACAAGAACCGGTTGTGCAGTTCCTTATGAACTGTTGCTAGGTCCAGAATTTCTCTTTCTTTACTATTAGAACTCTTTTTTTATGTTTCTTTAGTCTCTTTTGAAAGAAACCTACTTGTTTTTCAATGTTTTTTTAGGGTTAATTAACGTTTCTCTATCTTTCAGTTACAGAAAATATTTGATAGCTGAACAAATACATGTTATTATCTACAAAAAGTCTTTCAGTTATTTTTTTATTTTATTTTATTTTTTTTTTTTTTTACCTGGGAGCAACAAACTCGATATTGGAAATATCTTCAGTCGGAGAATGAGTGGAATTTTTATATAAAGAAATACTTTTCCAGAAATGCGTGCTGGTTCATCACCTCTTTTCCACACGCACTTTTCAAAGCATTGCCAAACAAAATTTTCCGGACAATAAAATGATATAAGAATGGATTCAGTGATTCTAAAATAATAATAAAAAACACAACCCATTCTTTTTAATGTAAATATATTACGTTCATTCACGCAGTGATATAGCATTGTCATTTATATAAATGCAAATATTCTCAAGGTTCTTCCGAAGCATAAAAGTAATCACTTTCAAATTTTTTCCCTATAAAATACGCCATGTGTTGTGCACTATAGGTTGTTTATACAACGTGTATGCTCATTGTATCGTAAAATATTAAGTAGATTTTAAGGAGTTATACATTTTTTGATCCGCCTTCAGATTTGGTGATGACTCTTGAAATCTCCCTTCAATATGTAATTGCCTCCTCCCCCCCCTCAGAAGTTGTAGAGATGATTTTAATCACAGTATAGATTACTTGGCAGAGCACTCATCACAAATGTATGAATATAGCGCGGCAGAGGTAGCTCTTTGTATAGAATTAATCTTAAAAGGTACATACAAACGGATATAAAATACAACCGACATACTAATGACCCATAACATAATACATAATATTTAAAATGAAGGAAATACTTTAATATAAAATACTCATTGATGCCATTGTTATATGATGTTAATACTCCTTTCTTAGTTAGAGAAATTTTTGTTATAAATTTATTGAATTTCTAGATAAGAAGTTAATAAAAAATGTAAGCATTGCGATGTTCTTTTTGGCTTTAACATCAAAAATTATAAGATATACTTCTCATAGTTTATACTGATTTTTTTTTTTTTGATCCAGATTTCATAAAGAGAGCAAAAAGTCAGAATTTGAAAATAATCGACAGAAAATTAAAAAAAAAAAAATTGAAAACGGACGCTCCCAGAAGATACCACATGAGAACAATATAGTCTTCTGTCCGTTATTGAAGATCCAAGCTCTGAATATGTCATTTCTGAATAATTCATATTCTACATTTAAAGATTGTTTATTTTTGTCCCATATATTTCGAAACCATACATAAAAAACAAACTATTTGCAAAATTAACATTGTTACAACATTCAACTATTTTTAACCATTAAATAACTTGTTTATGGATTTATTTCATCCTATGCTTTCCCTATTGTGCAAATTTATCGAAGGAAATTATAGTAGTTAATGAAAAAGGAAGAGGTAAAGTCAAGTATATTTTTGTTCATGCAAAAAAAAAACGAGTTTTAACCTAACGCTGATTTCGTTCCAAGAAAGAAAAAAAAATGAAGACTTAGTAATGAGAAAATAATAAGAGAAAATAGGAATAAGTTGATCCGTAGATTCAATAAATTACTTATTTCTATCAATTTTAGAATGACATTGTCTGTATTTTTCCATTGCAATGCAGAAATAATCAGTTGTTTACAACAAACTCTACCCTTTTGACCCTCTAAATTAAAAAAAATTTCAATCACTCAAACAGAACTTTAATATCAGAGGACTGATAACCCGTTTTTGAGGGAACTAGTAAGGAAAGTCTACCAGTTATACGAGTATAAATATGCAAAGTTTAAAAACTTCATTTGTTTTTCATCCAGTTAGTAATTTGCATTTACTGTTGACCTAAAAAACAAGTTTTGAAAACCAAAAGTACCCGCTTTACATGACCCATTATGTATAGTCTGTAAACAACGATGACCTGCATAATGTTATGTAACGGTTTTATTCTAGGATTATAAAACGAAACAGCAAAATAAGAGCTTATCTCCCTCCCGACCAAGAAACTTACAGGAAAGAAATTGTAGGTTATCTCCTGGTAAAATGCACATCATTTACACGACTCGTGGATGGACAGTGGAGAGATGACCTTATGAGCCTTTTCAATCAAGGTTGTTTATTGTTATTACGTGGTACTGAGTTTATTACATACTTTATGTTTGCAAGAGGTAAGATTTTTATCGGAATATTCATTATTGTAATGCTGATGAGAGCATGTTCGATATCAGACCTATCCAACGGTTTGCAGAATAGGGCTTATCCAGCAAGAGGCTGTATAAGTCATTTTTTTCATCATATATTTAGATTATTAAAATAAGTCATCACTCAACAAAGGTTATATGTGTTATTGGTCGTAATATTCTGACAAACATGGACGTGAAAATTTCCATTGAAGTAGAATATCAAGCTCATTTCCATCTAGTGTGGAAAGGATGAAGTTTCAATTATAAATCCAAACTCATTGCATAAGAATTCTTATACGTATTCCTTAACTTATTTCCATAGATGTTAATTACATCAAATTGATTATATAAATTATCCTGAATAAAGCAAAGATGGTTTTTCAAAGTCATATCTTTTTTTACTGACCCGAAGCAAAATAGTAAATGTTCAGTGACTAATACAGCCAACGTAAAGTATGAACAAAACAAAAACAAAAAAAAAGATTCAGGATAATAATATAATAAAATACTTGAACTCGTTCTTTTGAGATCCAGTTGATACATTGAGGTCAAGACGAAGAGATCTGTTGAAACCTTATTTGGACATCCATATTCGTACTGTTGACGACACAAAAGAAAGATCATTTAAGAAAAAACAAAACACAGGTATGTAAAATGCTCTCTGAATAGCATGACCCGTGTTTGTTCTTTATAACATTTCTAATTTAGTCCACTTTCCTAGTTCATTCAGAACTTCACTGTAAGATGTGATTCTGATCACAGATTATCGGAAATGCCATTTGTCATTTTGCCTACGAATGGAAAAACAGCAACTTGCAGCATTAAGTTCAACTATGTAGCCATAGGTGAGAATTCACAGTATTGTGTCGTGCAGAATGTCCTTTGATGCCTTAAATTAGAAAAATATATATAAAGATTTCTTCTTTTATCTTACAGTTAAAGAAAGTGTACATACTTCAGTACCGTGTGGAACCAAACGGTGGATTATGCATGGAATTTATTTCAACTAGCTAATGCATTGATTTCGTTAGTGTAAAATTAATAATATAAAAATATGGCCACTAGATTTTTAGATTTTTAATCTAGGTGAAATTTGTTGATATATTTTATAAAAAAAAAAGTATGGAAAGACTATCACAAACATGTCTTGGCTTCTCTAAATATAAATAAGCTACCAAAATGCGACTGTACAATTTTTTTTTTTTCATTTCATCTTGCAATGCAGGAAATGAATATATGTTTATCATATATTCATCTGTAAATATATGTTTATCAGCTGTAACGCATAACAGTGTTTTTTTTTTTTCTAGGTAGTAATCCTTCCTTTCCCCACACAGTGCAGCCCTAGCCACATTCCCTCACAATCTCTTTCTTATTGTACAACAGAGCCTATGTTTACAAGGCCGAGGTAACAGTTTTTGGTAGATTCCTACTTACATGAATAAAAACTGTCAAAACTAATCAAAATATATTAATAAAATAAGTAACCCCATTCTATAACCTAAAATTTGATGTTTTCCAATAAGCTCTTCAGGCTTCCCAATAAGTGAATTGATACCCTCAAACCAGACGATGAACATCTTCCACCTAAACCCATATTCGCAGGTGGATTAGAACCCAATGTTGGTTTGTGAGTTGGATACACTAACAACTCGTCCAACCAGGTCGGCAAATATATTTATCATTATATCTGCAATCTTTTTTGGGATTAAAAAATAATCATAAGATATCACAGGCCTTGTTTACCTACGATCCAGATAGGCTTTGAGTTTTATTTTTACTTTTGTCCATAATTTATACTAAAAAAACTTATTTATAAATATGAAACATCAGGCATTGTGTACTAAGAGGATAAAAGATACTTGCTTTGTACGATTAGTTTTGCCCCCCCCCCCCAAAAAAAAAAAAACTGCTGCTTTCTTTGCAAGAAACATGTCCGCATTTGTCTCATGGCTTGGGAAGCTGTCTTCAGTGTCGGTTTCTTTAGGTGAAGTAAGTCAGTAAACAATGAAAAAAGGTGGGGGGGGGAGGGTAGATGTCTTTGTAGTTTGACTACTTTACTTCCTCATAAGCCAACTTACTCTGGAACACGGAAGTTTATGCAGTGTCAGTGAACATATCGTATAATAAATTATTTTGCAGCATGCAGCTTACTAACCTCAGTGGTAGTATACACAGGTACTCATATCAAGCATTCCTTCCCGTTAAGATCACTCCCCCCCCCCACACACATCCGTTATGAACATCTTATAAATTGAGAGTTAAGCCATTGTGTACTATAAGGATAAATATATTACTTCATATATTGGTGATATTTATAGTTTCACCTTTCTGTTAATAAGAATATTAATCTTTTAGTAATATTTTTATTAATAAATATTTATTAAATTATTAATAAATTCATTAATTAATAAAATATTAATAATTTTAATATACTTAAAATCAGTACATAATGCATTACTAATATTTAATTAGCGGTTTTAAAGAAACAATATAAAGTAAGAAAAAGTAAAAGGCTCAAACTATGAATTAAAACACACACACACACACACAGAGAGAGAGAGAGAGAGAGAGAGAGAGAGAGAGAGTAGTAAACAAACAGTAATTAACAAAGAATAGGACAACAAATTATCAGCCAAAGGCCAACGTAATATTATACAAAGAATGCTATCAGAAATTGCTGAAAAATACAGAATACTGTGCTTACCTCTCTTTAATCTGTCTCTCAGTTGTTGTAGCCACACAATCAGCAGCATATGCCATAGCAAATATTTCATATTTTATTCTGTCTCCTAACGTTCGACTATTTCACACAGGAAATGCAGCTCTGCCGACAATGCTATAATAAAGAGCTACCTCAACGTTGCACAAGACTTGAACTTTCTGAGTCTTTGGAGGAGCCGTCAGTTACTCATTGTTCCCCGTACGCATTCAGTGAGGAAAGGGTTAAAAACAGTGACCATAACGCCAGATGCGGCCTGTTGGCGTTGGTGACCTATTTCTAGGCTTGCACGCACATCTAGACGTACATCTAATAAGGGAGAGGCTATGGCTTAGCAGACGGTGGTCATGTAGGGTCCGTATATACGCACACACACACACACACACACACACATACACACACAGACTGGGTTACAGTCTTCCTCTTATCAGGGAAGCTTCGATGATTGCTATTTAGTAAAAGCCCAAAGCTGTCAAAGTAGGTTGGGTAACGTTTTTTGAGTCATAGTTAGTGTATGTGTGTGTGTGCAGCAGAGGCTCCCTATAGCCCAACAAGTGGACAATACATTTTGTCCGTACTAAACAAGAGCTGTTCGATCTCTAATTATTAGAAAAAACAAACATTATCGTCAACTAGGATACTCTGTAAGACAAATCGTTGCTAACATAACAGAAACAGGTGAGTGTTCATCTTAAGCATATACAAAGAAGTGAAAAATTATTTCTTAGAGAGAGATTTAGAAATACATGTTCACATTTCTTTTTGAGAAGAAATGTTCACATTTCTTTTTGAGAGTATTAACTCGAAATACCATATTAGAACCAAATAAACTATGCATTTATTTCTTTATTACCAATATTTATTTACAAGCGGAAATATAATATTATTCGCAGACAAATTGTTTATTTGTTTTATTTAAATATGGTGTTGTGAGCCAATACTGTCAAAAATAACACGAATGGTGACTAATACATCATTCTACAGGTCTAATATTTGTTATTATCTGAAAAAAAAACTTCCACAATAACTTGACGGAATATTGTAATGATATCGTGCATTTGTAGTTGTTTTTACGTCATTTTAGATAGAATGTTAGATTCTATCTAACATTCTATTAGACTGGAAGGAAAAACTTACGTGGCGCAAATGGCCACGTAAGTTTTTTTATGTAGTAATGATTTCATCTGTTAAATGTTGGAAGATTTATACATTGGCCTAATTTTCTACTTGATTAATATCATCTTAAAGGAGAAATCACATGGACCTTGGATCAGGGCCACAAAATTTTGAGAGGAGAAGTGAATCGAAGGTCAAATAGATGAACTAATTAAACTGAGTAAAGAAATAATTGTTTGTTTTGTTAACAGTTGCTGGCTAGTCCGATCAGTATGTTTCAGCTAATCAAAATATGCATCTTTTTATACACACATTCATGGCTCAATACCACGGATGAATTCTATCCGTCAAAATCAATAACATTTATATTATCAATATCGAATCAATTCCAACAGGTACATACATATCATAGAGGTATTACTTTTCATGTTGTAACATAGTGATGCCATTGTGGGTTCGAGGTCCCAGTTTGGCATTGGGTTTAGATGTAGGATGATTTTCACTGACTAGTTAGACCACTACGGGGCTTTTCACAGGACTGAAGTGGCTTGAAAAAGTTCCATTGGAGCAAATAAGTCCATAAAACCTGCGTATTCTTCAGCCTTCTCTCTTTTCTGCAGAGGCGACATAGTGTCAGTGGCGCACCCAGAGGGGGGGGGCAAGGGGTCCCGGCACCCCCCAAAGAAAAGGAAAAACACTAGAAAAATTTCCAAAAATCTTTTCCTAATTAAAATTCTTTTTTTTTTATTTATGTTGTGTCGTGTCTTTTATTTCTATACTACTTATGAATTAGCGATCACTGCAGATGCTCAGTCATAGGTCGTATGTGATGCGTAGTGTGTATTCGCAAATCGTCTACTCAACTCGCCCCCCTCCCCCAAAGGTTAAATCTTGAGCGCTCGGTCCCCTCCAAGATTAAATATTGAGCGCGCCACTGCATAGTGTTACCTCACTATGACAGCAGATCTTGGTAACAAAGGCAAATGTTTAATAGTCTAAGTGGCGATGCTATGAAGGCACTTTACGTAGATAAAAACTATGTTTATTTATCTGTAACTTATATTAGTATTCTTCTGTAATCACGATAATTTAATATATTCATTTAGAATGACGTTATCTTTTTAATGTCAGTCCTGCCATGGAAAGATCTGAAAACTCAAAACACCTTTAATATTATAGATGAATTATGCTGGGATACATTTAACAAAATTAAACTGCTCGTATCCATTACCGAACAACGTTTTGAGAGAACTATATTCCTAAGATCTGTCTGGCAAAGGATACAAAATACGATCTTATAGATAGATGTTTAGACACACATGGCGATCGTTTAAATTGGTCATTTGTGACAGTGGAGATTAAGTGTTCTCATTTGTCAGAGTTCTTGTTGAGCTTCTCAGAAAGCCGAAAATATCGTAAACCAACTGAAATGTTAAACCAAATGTTGAAAACTTCGAAGAATGATTAAGCATGTTTGAAACAAATCTTGGAACATTCTGTACTATGTGCAGTCTGAATTGAAAATTAAATTGAATACTTCAGGATATTAAACAATCTAGTTTTGATTACATCTGTATGTCTCATAACTTTTTATAGGTTAGTGTATATTGATATTATTGATTTTCTATCATAAGTGATGGTTTCATTAGATTATACAAAAAATATACCAACAGATTGTGACTTAATAATTTTTTAGTAAAATGAGAAACCTAATTTATTGCGTCTTATTTGGATCTATTTTAAAAACTTAATTTGTTCATTTATTATTTTCGATATCAGATTTGTACTTTAGGTCATTAAAGAACTATATCTTTATTTTTTCCCATACCATAAAACTTCTTATATATTTTATTGATATTATAATATTTCAGTTAAACTCCAGGGTAACAAATGGCAATGCTGTAGCCAATGAAGTTTTAACTGAGGCTCGGCTATTGCCGTTACCCCACCATGACTAGAGCTTTTAGCTCAATAACATCCCATTCACACAGATTTTCTTCATTCAGATGACAGAATAAAGAGTCAAGGACTCAGTCGATCTCCCAGTTCTTTTAAGAACTTATATTTTGCAATTATCTGTTCGTAATAATTATCTGTCTGTTTTCCAACATCATAAAACTCTTTGTATATTTTTTTATTAATCATTCCATATTTCGAGGAAATATATCTGCATTTACCAATTATTTCTTCGTTTTAAGTTATCAATACATTTTTGTTTTTCCCACACCATAAAACGTCTAGTATGTATATTTTTGATTAATCAGGAAATTTTTCAGCTAACTCAGGGGTATGGAGTAACCGATTTAATCGACCATGAGATGCGGTGATTAGAACCCTTGGAGGGTAATGGATGGCAATGCTGTAGCCAATGAAGTTCTAACTGAGGCTCGGCTATTGATGTTACCCTCCTGGCATGATCAGAGTTTTAATAGCTCAATAACACCTTATCCTTATATACTGTCTATTACAGATAACGGGGAGGATGAAAAGCATTTTTGCTTCGCCCCTTTAAGCCAGTCCTTATAAGGATATATAAGCTAATTCAGGTATAATTATTGCATTACTGCAATAAAATAAGTTTTTCTGAACTTTTTATTATGGTAGGGGTCAGTGCCGATTAACGTTATGTTAAGATTTGCAAAATTCCAGAATATAAGCTAGGTAGCAATTTTTACACGAGGCACAACAGACCTTACTGATGCGGAGATTTGGGAAACGTAATATATTTATGCAAAAATTATAGATAGTGAGTACAGTTAATTTTTAAGCGTCTTAAAATAATTAAGGAGCAACATATTATAATGGACAAAATCTCTCTGGTATAGAATATAAAATAAAATACCAAGTATAACAACGACCTACACTGGAGAAGACTTTAAAAACAAGTGAACATAGAAACCAGTTTCCTATTTGGATAGACGCTTTTTTAACAATTATACACACCTGATGAAAGAAAAAAAAAGAATAAATAATGGCTACTATCAGATGCATTCCTACGTTTTAGGCTTTTCTGAACGTTAACTGAATAAAAACTACAAGTGTCAGAGAACAGTAAATGTATTTCCCACTTTATGGCATCTCCTTTCATGTCTCAGATTTACTCTTTCCACAGGAACCTTTGGAGCAGTCATCAGAGACAGATTCGGAGCATCTCATGCACGGAATGAACAAATGTTTTTCCACACACTTGCAATTCATTTTCTAATAACTGACTTTTCATTTAATCAGGCCATCATCTTGCATAATTTTTGAAGTATTGGTCAAAAACACTAACGAAGTTTATTATTACATCCCCCCTCCCCAAAAAAAACCTTCCTTAATTGACTGAATTAGTCCATTCTTCATCACAAAATAAATTTAACATTGTAAGGAATTGGGTTTATTTGACTGGGTTAACCATAGTTAATCCAGATTTTGTAGAAGTCTTCTATCTACACATAACACCGCATCGCCATCTTGATATTAGAGATATAACACTATATTGAAGCTACTAAGACCAGATGGTTGTAAATTAAAACGACTTTAATGAATTTGTTTCTTAATATTTTATTTTCATGTTTCTTCGAAGATTTTCCCTTCTTTGATTCACCCTTCTAAGACATATTAGGAATCCTTATTTCTTGATATTAAGATATTTTTTCGAGACTTTTTGACCCATTGTCAAAATGTCATAAAGTTGAATCCTCCGATATCACAAACACTCATAACATCATAAGACAAAAAATCTAGTATGATAAATCAATAAGTAGTGTTCAACAGCTTTTGTAAATATTTAAGGATTTTATCAGTTAAGATACTATTCTAACATGAAAAACACTTCTGTCATTTGATATATTACCTCGTTCAATGTGTATCCTATCACATAATATATTTTTCTTGTCTCTGCTCAAATAAAAAGTAAAGAGAAATTAGCTTGTCTTTATTTAGTCTTGATATATTTCATTCAAAGAATATAATATGTAGTTATCGATAGAAAATTTCCATTTAATGAACTGACTATTTAAATGTCTGCTTATTTTTAGCCCGCATAATAGCAGAAGCTTGTTTTTGAGACAGTCGTTAGTTGTTTTTTTATAATGAAATGTTTTTCCCATTTATAGAACCTGAATTAAACCAGTAGTCTGACCTAACGAGTTCATAGACATAGGTTGATGAAGGTTAGTTTTAACTAGTATTCAGCAGTTATAAATTTTATTTGTATTTCTTTTTATTAGGAACGAGCCCTTGTAGTATCAGACATTCTGTGACGTAACAAGGTTGAGAAGTTTACGACTATAAATACAGGATATGACCCAGGGACGACTCTCTAAACTTTAACTGATGAACAGATGATGAGAAATATATTTATTACCTTAAATAGTTGCCTGCTTGTATTTTTCAACTACACGATGTTTATTAAACGTCTGGTAAAAACAATCAAAATTCTTCCAAAAATTTCCTCCACTAAAATCGCTTTAGGAACTTACATGTTTATATATCCTTGTCACGCACTACCTCTGTGTGGCAGAACAATCATTTTTTAAGTCAAGTAAGATGGATAAAGACACTCTTTATACTATAAACCTTTTAAAATATATACTTTTTAACTATAAAGACACTCCTGCTCTCATCTATAGTGGGACAGACTACATATAAATTATTATACGAATACTTATATGCACGCAAGGATTGATGGGTTTGGCTTGCATAGCATACAACACTTACATAATTAGCGACAATATGAAGTGAATGATGGTGACAAAAAACGTAAAATATTTAAAAAAAAACTTTACCATGTTAATATAGGTCGTAAAGATTTTATGAGAAGCCTCAAATCCAAGACTAATTTCGATATCATGCATCTTTAACTGTCTTAAATCGAATGTCATTTAGTCTGAATATACTCTTAACGTCTCAGCACTCAGTCAATTTACTTGGAATCTCCATCTAAAATTTAGAACTTATAAATCAGTTTTATATAATGGTACTAAACGGATGAGTCAAACAGCATTTACTTATATTATAGTATTAGCTGAGTTTTGAAATAATAATCTCAAAAAGGAATAGCAATTAACTGTATTCAACTACTTATAATAATACACAGAAACATATCTGTTTCGCCTTTCTGTTCCTTGTAATTTTGGTGCTCATCTAATCAATGAGTAACAAAGGAATACCCATTCCATGTAGATACAATCAAAACGTGTTGCTATGAAATCATTATGACACATTCGCTTAGTCAACGAGCAAAGAAAACTGTTAAAATTGTTATACAGAGAGTAATTTAAGTTAATGTTATAAGTAAACTAAACTTAAAGCTACTTAATCAAAATAGGTAACTCTTGTGGTTAACATCTTTCCAGCTGTAGCTGACAATAAGAAGATTATTAAGCTAGTGTATTATGTTTATTATTTGTGTATGTTTTCCAGCCGTCTTCAGGAGGAAAATCCTGCTGATGCTCTTTGAGATGGATTATCTCCCCTTCATTTGAGAGATCCCTTACAATTTCTTGCATCTTAGAACGGGATTCGAACCCAAGTGTTTCCAGTCGAAAGACAAATTGCTACCCTTTCTCATAACGGTGATATGGAGATATTATTTAACATTCGAATACTGTATTCGAAATATTTACAGGTTATTTGAGGAAGTTGATTACTTATGCCTTTTCTTTAGGTATTTTTGCTGGCACTGTTCAGCTATAAGCCATAATTCCTCTATTTTATTTTAAATCTGTAAGAATACATATAGCTGCTGGTCAGGATCCATTTACTGTCCCATTTCCGATCTATGGGCTGACTTCTCGCCCGCCTCTTTCATTCCATCTGCTTCTGTTCTATTAAGCCAATCTTCTTAGCACTACTTCCTCCTAGCTACAACCCCACAAGAAGCACATCATCTTTCGGTTTTTCCTTCTTTATCCTAAACTGTTTATCCGCACACCGCACTAATGTTCTATAAGATTTGACATTTTTTGAAGGTTTTTGAAAAAAAATGTCACTGCCCTGAAAACTCGGAAGGACAGGAACAGCTCGAGAAATTACTTGAAAGAATGAGACAAGGATGCCTTTCTTATGATAACTTTCTTTTTTTTATTAACAAAATGTATGACAGACTTTATATAGATTGGTTAGAATATTGATGTAGCCTGAGAAAGTTCACTGCAGATTTTCAAACTAAATTAAAACAAAAAAAGTTTGGTATTAGCTTCAAACTTTGTTTGAAACTAATATCAAAATGCTAAAGGGTTACGTATTGATAAGGATATAATATTTGACAAGTAAATATCATTCCCTTATCAATCGGAACAGTCATTGGGATTTACGAATAAATAAGTAATATAGGAAATAGTCAAACTAATATTCAAACTTTCGTTTACGTTGAGTTGGCAAATGTTTTTTATCTATCAAAATTATATTATATTTAGTGTCTTTTTAAAACCTAAATTCTTTCCACTGAGGCACCTAAATCAAATGGTGAGGGAAAAAATTACGAAAGGTGACAATTTAACTGTTTAACCATAAATAAATTAATAGAAACTACCTTCACATTCCTTTTAACATATTATATTCAATGGGCCAACTAACTTGTCTTCATATAAACCTAATATAAAATCAGTCGTTCCATTCATGTATATAAAACTCTTCATCACTAAACACAAGTGACAAGCTTATCAAACCAAACACTTATCCAAGTGTTTTGTAATTTTTTTTTTCTATTACTATTGTTTTATGCGGAGCTGTTGTCTTAAACAAAATTAAAAATGCGAATCTCAATCCAAGCATTGTTAGATTATGCTAAAGGGTTACGTAATCTAAAAATCTATTTTTTAGTGTCTCTGTAAATTTTGTTTCTATAGGAGTTTACAATTAAGAGGGAAGTGTTCTTCTCCTAATCTAGTTTTTCCTTCTCTGATAAGGAGGCTACGGATTCCTTACATTGTATGAGATTTGAGACAACAAAGAGAGTGATAGGATGGTGTATGGTCATGAGGATTTGTTGTATAGAGGATAGATTTATGTTCATCCAATATGTAGGGTCGAACGAAGCATTTTTTGTAGTTCTACTTTTACTTAGCGTTTAGGCATTTCTAATCATATTTTATATTTCCATCAGAGGCTGCATAATTTATGGAAAGTTTTTCAACAACATTTTCTACAATAGGAAGGGCACATGAATCATATTTTTATGTGATTCCTCCCACGAAAGGTTATAAGCCTATACTGCATTCGTACCGCGATGAGCTAAGCATTTTTTCTATTTTTTAATTATTTTTTTTAAATACTAGACATGGAATGTTTTCAGGCCACTTGATGCCTTCAATAAGCGAGAAGTGGTCTCACAACCGGGCAATAAAGTTTTTCTACAATCTAAAGACAATCACTAACTCTGCGAAGGCTGGATTCGAATCCTGTTGTTTCGAGTACAGATACACCAACCGCTAGTTTTGTGTTAACTTCTTTGAACACAATTGAAGGTGGCACACATATCGCATGTCTATACTTTTATATGCATATATTACCGTGTATTAGCTCTTGGGTTCAACTTGTTCAGTAAAAGATTTCTCGGGGGGGGGGGGGGTGCTAAGCCATCCCACTTACTCCCATATTTTTCGTCGTCTAAAACTGAGCCTCAGAGAGCTGCATTTGCAATCGGATACTGAAATAGAAAGAAATATTCCAAAAATGCAGTCATCCACTAAAAACTCAAAAGAGCTGAATGTCTAATCTCAATCCAACTCCTAAAACCTTGGAATATATTTCTATTGAGCAACTCTGATATAAATAACAAACAATATAATAACTCTGGAGAATTTAATAATAGTAATAAATACCCTCATGACCATGCCATCTATCAACTTTTTTTTATCTTCATCGTGTGTATAAATCGGAACAACACTGAAAGGATGGTAGCCAGTGAGCGGCAACCACATCTCTCTCTCTCTCTCTCTCTCTCTCTCTCTCTCTCTCTCTCTCTCTCTCTCTCTCTCTCTGTCTCCTATTCGCTGGATAAAGCGGACAGAGAGAGAGAGAGAAGAAGAAGAAGAAAAAGAGAAAGCATATTGGCAATCACGAGAGATACATGAACCAAGAAAAGAAAGTTAACATCAATAATTATAAGATCTTTTTTCCTTCCCTGATTAAGGAGGCATTTTATACATTCTGAACTATGTTCGAAGTGTCACAGGAAATAAAATAGTGTTCTGCTAGAAGGAGACAGATGACTAACTCCAGCTATGATACAGAACACACACATGAGCCATTAGTCTGTGACATTTCCGGCCTAGTCATTAACATAAAGCTTCAGTTATTATTTAGGCAATCTATGAAGGAGCTCTAAACTTAAAAATCTTCTTTCTCGGCGAATTACATTTTTCACGTTCTTTCCCCGAAACCCAATTAATGAAGCGAAGGATGGAATGCATTAGAAGACTTCAGTGCTGTAGGAGAGAAGTGAGAGTGTGTGCGGTGTTCATCGCCAGGATATCTCGAGCAGCGACCACAGCATGATATATGAAAGCAGCGACGATGAAAAAGAATTTACTCACTTTAAAAACATCCATCTTAAGCAATTTCTTATAAATAAATGTCTTGTTTTCGGCACTCATTTGCTCATCTTTAAAAATGTCTTATCGATAAATAAAACGGCATTCTTCAGAAAAGAGTTTGTTTTAAATTTAACTTGAGAAAAATGGAAGAGAAGAGAAAGAAATAAGGGAGAAGCGTCAAGGAATAAGGGAAAAAAAGTCAAGTTATAGGAGGTGACAAGAAAAAATAGATGGATCACCGAAAAATTGAGATCAGGAGGGGAGAAAGATGGAGAGAGAGAGAGAGAGAGAGAAAAAGATCAAGAAATAAAGAGACAAAAGAACAGACAAGGCAAAATAGGGGAGAGAAAATGAGGAAGGGAAAGACAGACAGAGAGAGAGAGAATAAAATAAGTGGAAAGACTGGATTCAAAATTAGGAAAAAAAAGAAAGAGTAAAACGAGTGAGCGATAGAGAGAGAGAAAATAAAATATGAATAGAAAGCATAGAAAACACAGCAAGGAGTAGAAAGAGGGAAGAAGAAAGAAAGAAAACGTGAAGAGCGGTTTTGAATAATCGAAATGAAGTCGAAAAGGCTGATCATTAACAATCCTTCACGTGCATGAAGGTGAAGACGAAGGTGAGAAAGAATTTTACAGTTCTTCATATTTATCAACCATTTTTGTTTTGAAATGAGCTTCGACTTTAATTTTCTTAGTGAGCTTCTTCCAACTTTGCTCTTCAAGATAAGACAGATGGATCTACCTGGTAGTGGTGAGTCTCCTCATCCCCGTTCTCATTTCTCTAGCGGAACGCCGGCTCCGGTCGACAGGAGCCAATATCTCATCTCCTGCATTGAGTAGCGATCAAAAATGAAAGCTGATATACATCACTGAACTATAATTGCCTTCAGGTCAGCTCACGGATACCCCAATAATCATCTACCACAGACTCCTTCCGTTTCTGAACCTGTCATCTCGTGTATTAGTTACAGGGATGAATATCTATGTGGGTAAAATGTAAATATAT
This sequence comes from Typopeltis vanoorti, assembly GCF_054136105.1. Taxonomy (NCBI): domain Eukaryota; kingdom Metazoa; phylum Arthropoda; class Arachnida; order Uropygi; family Thelyphonidae; genus Typopeltis; species Typopeltis vanoorti. The sequence continues at coordinate 93,976,225 of NC_143563.1, read as the reverse complement.
TACTTAAGAAGGCATTCAGTTACCTTCTCTGGCACCTCGTCTATTATATCGGCTTATTATGGTAAACATCTTGCAACACTAGAGTCAAGTGTTATATGAAGGTCAATATTTTACTGGATCAGGACCTCGGCAATCCATATTCTTCGATTCATAGAGTTCCCTGCTACTAAATAAGAAATTTGTGACAAACCTCGGATTGAATACGTTCTATTAAATTACAAATTCACAGGTCCAAAACGATTATTTAAGCGAATCATTGCAGATGGCGTATTACTTCCTGTAATAACATTTCTATCAAAATAAAAAACAAACTATTTGCTGGATTTCAATTCGGGACATTAGTGTGATGTCGTATTGTCATAATGTGACACTTCTTGCTGAAATGGAGACATAGGGTTTTCTTGTTGCAACTGCATAATATTACAGAAAAGGAACGATACAACATTACTACAAAAATGCTTCTATGTATGGATAGAAGTAAAGGTTTTGGATTCATTTTGGAACTATGGAAGAAAGCAATCTGATGAAATCAGTATGAAAGGGTTCTCACCCCACGGAATTCAGTTGAACGAATCTAAACAAGCAAACTGATTTGTTTGGAAAACATTATATATATATATATATAAATATATATATATATTGACCTCAGTAGAAGTCATCTTCTATCACCGAGTAGATCCTATCCAATTAATTCTTGTATCTTTTACAAAGATATTTTGCAGCATATCGATCTACTAATTTGGGTCTTTACTTAATAGAAATATTTGTTATTTTTTCTTTTTAATGGATTATTCAGGTGATATATTCGCGCAGAATATGATTATGAATTCTAGAATAAAAGAATAGTATTTAGAGGTATATATGTTATTATTTCAGAAATAATAATATTTTAACTTATAGGCCTAGTTTTCACAAAGGTCTGCTCCATCGCTAAAATAGCTTAGCTTTTCTTTTCTACCATATTTTAAACGTTTAACATGTTTTTTAAAGAATGCTGTGCATATATTGTATCTTGCTGCTTTTAATCATATATAAATATATATATATTAAATTATTTTATAAAATGTATCTCTAATCTAAAAACTGCATTAATATAAGATGGATATTAGACATCAAACTCTTTAAAAACACCAAGAATCTGAGTTCAAATTTACATCTTTCATACATTTGCTCTTGTGCGATATGACAAATATTATTATTTTCTCTCAAAGATGACCTCATCCAAAATCATTTGCGAGAATGCTACATTACGCTGGTTATTTAATCCACTGACAAAGTTTCAGTAATATTTGCTCAGTGAACTTAAGTGAAGTAGGATAATTATGCCTTAAATCTCATAGGAAAGGAAGCCTTTAATATCTTTGAAAAGCACTCTAAAATCAATGAGAGAAACAAAAATGTAAAAAAAAAAAAAAGAAAGATGGCATCATTAGGAAGAACAAATGTCTAGAACTCTGAAAACACAAAAGCGTACTTTGTTAGAATTAATAAGGAAGTTGACTGGATAAAAGATTTTTCCTACTTATTATCTTATGTACTTTTCCAATCCACTTCAGTTCGTTGGTTTAATTTTATCCCATTCTTTCTCTTTTATTGGGGAACTGTTTTGAAATTCTCATTTTTTGTCCACCGAGAAGAGCAAGTGCGTCTGTTCCGCATTAAAATATTAAAATATTCCTCATTAAAATATTAGCTCCTTTTCCTACTTCTATTCATTGAACCGCATCTTCATATATCAATAATTGTGTTTTATTTAAGTTTATTCATTTAATTTCTTTTTAGTTTTTATTATTTCATTTCATCGTAATTGCTCTACTACATAATGTTCTGGTTAGATGCTTCTCCTTCCCCCATATTTACTGTTTCCTTTCCTTCTCTTTATAATATTATCTTTATTGCATTATTATAATAAGATTCTTCCCAATACTTCTTACTATTATACTCTTGTTCATTCCCTTATATATCGAACAACTTCTGCACCATTTTCATGTCATATCTTTCGTATTATATCTTTATTTATATATAAAATTTTTATAAAAATAATTTTATTCTTTAATTTCTTATAAAATCTTGATAGTATTATCACTTTTGAAAGTAATTTGAATTCTTGTTCTTGCACCAATCTAAAATAATAATATAAATTGAATTAATACTTTTTGAATCCTTCTCAACCGATCATGGAATCAATCGCCCGTGAAATGTGGTGATTGATTCATTCAATCCAATACCCTTGGAGGGTAATGGATGGCAATGTTGTAGCCAGTGAAGTTGTAACTGAGGTTTGGCTATTGCTGTTACCCTCCTGTCATGATCAGAGCTTTAATAGCTCAATAATATCTTATCCCTACACTGTCCTCTACAGATAACGGGGAAGATGAAAAGCATTCTTGCTTCGCCCCTTTAAGTCAGTCCTTATAAGGACTGAATCGATCATAGCTAACACAACTACCCTCAGAGGGCGAGCTTAACTGCTCACAAATCTCCCATTCCCAAATAACTCTCATCACAGATAAAGGGGAATATGAAAAGCACTAGTGCTTCACCCATCCTGTCAGTAATGTTAATGGTTAAATATAATATAATAAATTTAATAAATTGACATCCGGGGTTGAGGTGATATCCAGGATAACTGATGGCAATGCTGTAGCCAATGAAGTTTTAACGGAGGCTCGGCTATGGCCGTTACCCAGTCATGACTAGAGCTTTTAGCTCAATAGCATCCCATCCACACAGATTTTCTTCAATCAGATGAAGGGATAAAGAGTCAAGGACTCAGTCCATCCCCCCCCCCCCCAAAAAAAAACATAATAAACTAGGGTAGCAGATAACAGTGCTGTAACCAATGAAATTTTAACTGAGGCTCGGCTATTGCCATTACCCCGCCATGACCAGAGCTTATAGCTCAATAACACCCTATTCATACATTTTCTTCTACAGATAACGGGGAATATGAAAAGCATTCTTGCTTCACCCATCTCGAACAAACAAAAAAAAAAGGATAAACTTATATGAAATGAACTAATTTTCAGTGAATGAAGATTTGAATTTCAACGCCAAAGTTAATTGTGATCTCAACGAGTCTTTATTTAAATTTATTAAAATACTTTCATTTCATACGCTTCAGTGTCTTCTTTATATTCCATAATTCTCTTAGTTTCCTTTTGTACTTAATCCTCAATATATTTTTATAGCTACGTCAACAGCATGTGTATTCAGAAACTCCTATGACTCAGTTTATGAATTTCATATTTGAAATGGAATCCATATTTTTAATGTTTGTTTTTTTACTTATTCTACATCTTCTTTGTTTCATAGCATCCTTACACTAATCTAACATTATTAATCAATAAAGAAAATCAAAGTAATAGCTCAAAATAACTAGGAAGATAATGCTTAGATCTTTCTTGCATTAGTTTAAATGATTTTGAGATTGTATATTGGTTGCCAGTAAAATATTTAATGGAAATAGAGCACTTCATTATTTTTAGAAATATGATCAGCAGTCATAAAGCCTAAGAGTTTAGAATATCTCATTAAAATCATTTTTATTGCTTTTATTTTCTTAATACGATGGTAGTTATTCCTGGCTAAGAAATTAGAAAAAAAATCTGGAAACACAGTACACAGATAATCAAGGAAGCATAAATATAATCACGCTCCCTCACAAGACGACGACGACTTGTATACATGCAAATTTAAATATGCCGACTTAAATAAATGCAGATTTTAAACTTAATAATCTTTATGCGTCTTGGCATTTAAATATAACAGGACTGGATGATTTTAATCATAATTCTTGGCATCCCTTTGTTCTAAATGTCAGTCTCTCCAATCTCTTATTACTCTTTATCTTAATATTGATTTCATGCATTTTTCTCTCCAAATGGATTAGCGATTTAAATCTCAATATCCTTTTTTATTTCTTTATTTTCTTTTATTAATTATTTAGTAAATGTATGATGACTACTGCTTATCTTTATCCCTCTAATCTTCGACTGCTTTTTTCATTCCATTTACTACTTATTCAAATCGACTTCTTTAAACATTATTAATCTCTCTTTCTCTGTCAGTATGAAGACAAAATGGAAAGATGAAAGAAATAGAAATTCAAACGAAATGATACATACCTTCTGTCCAATTTTTTTCTTTTCATATCAGATATTCTCTTGTTATGCTTATCTTTAAATTTCTTCGTTAGTTTCTCGTCTTAAGCCGTATTCTCTTTCATTTTCTTAATAATGTTTGTGTGTATCTTTCCCTTACTTCAAGTTTTTCTTTCTCGGTTTGTTTAGTACAACTTCAATATTGATATCAGTTGACTTTATGTGTGTTTATCATAATGTTCTAAGCATATTTCGAAATTTTTTTAAATCTGAAATCTTTTAGAAAAAAAATTAGAATGCCTATCTTTAAGATGAAGTTATTTTCCTCTACACAAAATCTCTCTCTCCCCTACCGAATGACATTAAAACAAAATATGCATCCTGGAAAACTGAAAGGCTATTCTCTCTGAAGAGAAGAAGAAAATTTGTATAATTTCTGTAGTTCCCCAAAGCATTTCTACTAGTATGTCTATCTGTACGCACCAATCTCTTTCATCACGACTGTGTATTTTTACTTAAATATATTTTAGTTGTTTTTTCTCTATCTTTGAAGAATTCCAAAAACACCTCTATTTTAGTATAAAATAAAAAAAAAGTTGAAAGTTTTTTACCTTAGTTCTACTATACATTAAACTCCTGTCCTGATTTACGCTCACCCGTAGACCTGTACTTTTTTTACTGTGTAGGCATTCAGAACCGAAATCCTATGGAATGGGTTGGTTACTCCTTATTCCTGGAGGTATTCTATGTCTGTAGAGGCGTGTGTATTCTCGGGGCCGGTTTGTCTGGTTGCGGGAGGAAAATCCTGTTGGTAACATAACATATGCGTTATGTTACCAACATTGGTAACATAACGCATACCAACCATATGCGGTAACATATGTTACCGCATCCAAAACTAAGATTACTTTTAATAATCTGTATGCAAAGTATACTGAATGTATTAAAGTTTATACCAAACAAAATAGAGTTAATATGCTTTTATAACCAGTATGGTTTTACTATAAGAGAAAGAGTTTTTCATGATTTATTTATTTTTTTTTTTTTCAGAATGGAAGAAACCCAACTCTGTAACAATGTAGTGTGTCGCTCACATGCGCGCGCGAGAACACACACACATACATAGACAAACCTTAGCTGTACGAAGTTTATCAATTCTGCTGAAGGGAGAACTGCTTGGAAAAACAAGAAAAAATTTGTTTTATTTTATTTCATATCTAATTTAATGCAGTCCTGCTTCTGCGATATTCAATTTTCTGCAGAAATATAAACTTCATTACGATATGGATAATATATATTTCTACACCAGCGAAATAGTACACTGCTACTAAATATTAAGCGTATGGTCGCGCTAAAGACCTAAGATTTAAGCAGAGTGTTATACTCTAGATGGAAGGCGCACTTTAATTTAGACTGGAGATATTTCATAACGTCAACCCATAAATAGTCAACACCTTTATAAATTATAATGATTAAGTTTATGATTGCGATTGGAACATAGTTAATGAAGAGAGAAAGATGCCGGTAAGTTACTAAAATATAATTTTAAAACAAATATTCAAATATGCAATAATTAAGAGATTACAGGAGTGTAAATATAACTTCAAGACATTGTGAAGAATTTATTAAGAACATCCAGGTACCTATCTATTATAGAGCCATGCTTTATCTATGAGATGGAAACAATCTCTAAGCCTGATGACAAGGTTTCTCTTTATCTATTAGCGTACAGGTAACCCCCCAAATGAAATCATTCTCCTAATCTCATTAGTTGAATGATATAGAATATATTTCTTATTATCTACACGTGCTATTAATTCAACGTTCTTATTATTATTTCTTATAAAAGTAGCAGCGAAGTATTCGCATGTTTTCATTGTACAAAAGTCTACCAAGATTGCCTTTTTTTGTCTTTCTTGGCAGCAACTGTATAGAAGTAAATGAGTTATTACTTTATATCTGCTTGTTACTGTAATATAAATGTGGTTAATACAGTTGACACAAAGGTTAAAGGGAAGATAAAAATTTATAAACATGCTTATTAATTAAATTCAATAATATGAAGCCCACAAAAAATAATGAAAAAAGCAGAGAATAATAATAAATATTTATTATTTATTATGATAGAAGACGAAAGAGACCACTGGAAATTTTGAGGAGGTAACTAAGACGAAAATACGAGGAGAAAGGTGTGAGAATATTATGAGGAGGACAACAGACCTGATTTGTCTTCGCCTGACTTTGTTTGGGGTGAGGGGGTCTGTCTCAGAATAAGAGTGGAATTAAAGAAATCCAGTTGTTCTAACTGATTAGTATACTGCATTGCTTTTTCTCTACGCTATGAAGGCGCAAGAGAAACAGAAAATGTAAGGCCGATGGGAAAAACGATGAGTGAAAAAAAGGGAAAAGATTAAGGGAAAAAAAAGAGTGCGATAGAGTAGGAAACAGAGGTAACCTGAGAGAAAGAAAGAGAAAAACAACAAAATACAGGATGAGAGTCAATTTCTTTTTTCAATAATATCTTAAATGTATTTTCTTATTTCGAATGAAATATCCTATCTTAGAAATTCAACCTCAATGATAAGCTTTATTATGGTGCTCGGGTGTTGTGCAGTGAAAGCCTCTGTACAGGTAAAGGTGATGATTTCCTAATCTTTCAAAGCATTGGATGGGAAAAAAAAATAAACAGTACTTAAAGAAAAATTTTGCAGAAATTTTTCAGAAATGTGTATGCAGAAATGATGCAAAATGACATCTGAATTTCATTCTAATTCTGATCTACAGTTGTTTTACTGTGGATAATCACCGTTCACTAAAACACGAAGTTGATCAGACCCGCTTTTAGATGCCAGACTTATTTTATCATATCGTCGAATCTTCCGAAAATCGCCTGCAGTAGATGAGTTTATTAAAATATTATTATTATTAAAACATCGAGGAAAGCCATTAATGAAAAAATGCAATTTTTCATTAATGGCCGTACTTACTCTAATTAAGTACTTCAATAAACATAAATACTAAATTCTGGTAAAAAAAATATATTAACGCTATACCAATATTTAAAAAAGAAGACAAATCCAGGGAATTATAGAGAAATAAATTGTTCCGTCTCTGTACAAAATTAAAATCATATACAGAAATAATTGATAATAGAATAAATAATTTTATCAAATTATTCAATCAGCAACTAGAACTTAAGGGTAAAGAAATTGAAAATTTAATATTACTAAAGAAGCAAAAGTAGCAAAAAAGAAAAGTTATCAAATTACAATACAATAAACGCCTCTATACGTATCATAGAGGTAACCCAATCACGTGATAAAATACGTAGAGAAAAAAAAGAGAGAGAGAGAGATTCCGTAATAAATACAGAACAAAGATAAAGTGAATTCAGAGTCTAGTCTCTTGATGGATGAAATAATAAAAGCAAACAGAACAGAGAATGTAAAATACAAATAAAAAATATTATTAAACAAAATCAAAAACACAAATCAGACAAAATCGTAAAAATACAAGCATAAATATTGGGTAGAAGAAGAATGAAAAATCACACAGTAAGAATTCAAGATTAATACATACGCAAAAAAAAAGTAAAGAACTGAATACTAAAAAGAGATCCAGTAAATACTGGGAGAATTCATATACGTATACATGATAGATGGTTTATGCCTTGATCGGTGAAAATATTATACAAAATAAAATAAAAATAGATTATATTAACATTAATCACATTGGCTACATTTTAATCGTTAAGATGGCATGAGATTTCTTCACAGGAAAACTTTGGTAGTAACATAAAAACCTTTCAGAATTTTGGTTATTCCTATTTATCTATTTGGACTATAAATTAAGCAATTTACGTTAACTTAATCAGCTCTGAGTATATGAATTTAATTTCCAAGGGCCCATTCTAAAGCAATTTCATCTACCACTATTTGCATAATATAAAAAATATATGACAGCATATAAAATCCTTCAATGAAATAAGTTTTATAATTAACGTATGTAATAGATACCACTGCTTAGGACACATGCAAAATAAAATACAGAAAGAAGAAGAATTAAGAAATTTAACTGTTTTATGATCAAAGCAAGCCTTTAAAAATACAGTGGTATTTACAAATAGTGTGTTTTAACTAGAATAAATACGCAGGCGTTTGTACAAATAAATGTCATGAATATTGAACAAAAGCTAATATATTTTTCAATATAATACTGAATATGATAAAAACAGACGGTGAATCAGCAACTACCAATTAGAGTTAGCTCTCTTCATGCTGGGAAGAGTCAATACATGTTTTAATTTACAGAATGCAATCAAGCATCGCATTATGCAAAACAAAAATACCAGTCTTACGATTAATATTTCGTGTAACGTTCTTTCCACACTAAGAATGTTGCCTTATTTCCAATGGCTAATTTAAAGATGCAAGAACTGATCCTTCTTATAATATTACTGCGATCAATACGCTACTTATGCATTTATTTTTCTTAAAACCCGAGTTCGTTGACCCCCCTCCCCTGAAGTATCCGCTCTTTGCCATAAATTTTTGCATGTTTTTTTCACTACAAATGCAAACATCAAATGCGGAGAAAATCTGCAGGAAAAGATTAAATTAGATCAACAAATCATGAACATAAAACAAAACAAGGAAGGATCCCGTTGAGACAAGTGAAAACATTAAGAAGATTACAACCTCTTTAGTAGAAGATTACGTTCAATTTTTGCAAGCGAAGTGCTCCACAACAACTTCAGCATTTCGTTCCATTATTGTAAGAATTGTGAAAGGAGGATTGAAGACTTTTATGCCACAAGTCATAAAAATAAGTCTATTATTGTGAAGACGTCGGGTGTTTTGACTCGATTTCACTTGTTTCAGATTAGGATATTTCTGCAGACATTGATTTGAAAGTTAAAAAACATTGCTCTGAAAGCAAATCTGGATTATTGTACACAATCCTGTATACTGCAAACACTGTTTCATCTTCAAATCGTTTATATAATCCAAAAATACAAGTGGTAAATATCAATAAGAATGACCACTTGTATATTACTTGCATATATTTTCTTTGAATATATATATATATATATATGCTTCAATAAAAAATTTCATCTATTCTTAAATGTAACTTTTAACTCTTAATATTACATATAACTATGCTTTATTTGAAATGATCTTAATTACAACTTAAAATATTTTAAAAGAAATTAAATATAATTATCTAAATAATATTAGACAGAGTACACCAATTTTTTATTTTGATGCACAAATATTTAGTATTTAAAAAAATCGAAAAAATTCTATGATTCGTGAGAAGAATGAAGATGATGGATTAATACCCTTGAAGGGTAATGGATAGCAATGCTGTATCCAATGAAGTTCTAACTGAGGCTCGGCTATGGCTGTTACCCTCCTGTCATGATCAGAGCTTTAATAGCTCAATAACACCTTATCCCTACACTGTCCTCTACAGATAACGGGGAAGATGAAAAACATTCTTGCTTCGCCCCTTTAAGCCAGTCCTTATATTATATATATTATATAAGGACTATATAAGAAATTTTATTTAGTTGGATTTCAAGTATTGACCCTATTTTTTAATTTAAATGCATTTGTTTTTGTGAGTTTGATATTGCAAAATCTGAAATCTGGAAATTTATACTGATGGATTTTATTTGCATTTCATAGGATAAAAAATTACATTGTTTCCTTCATCAAAATATATTAATTATATATAAGATGAATAGCCTATTTTTCTACCCACTGCAGGGTGAATGCATCTCTCCCATTGCGGGAGGTTTGGGTCTACTACTCCCACGGTGACCTAGTCCTTATTGGGAGAGTGCATCTATATTTGGGTGAATGAAGGTGAAAGACAATCACAAACATCCATGCCTACACGGGATACGAACCCGCAGCTTCTTGGTTGGAGAGTTAACCACTCGGCCAACCAGGCCGGCATGTGCTTATATACTAGAGAATAATGATTTTGCAAAAATGTCCAAGTATATTTAAGTGTTGTTGTTCATTTGATTATTACCAATATCACAAGCTACACAACAGTCTGTTTGTATGTCTGTGTGTGGGTGCATATATATAAAGCAATGAACCACTTTTTTTCGATAGAAAGATGACAATTTTTTCCTTCACCATGAAGTATGTATTAAATAATTATTATTTAAAAATTTTAATATTGATATTTTTAAATAATTATTATTTAAAAATTTTAATATTGATATTTAATACTTAATTATTTATTAATTAATTGTTATATATTAATAAAAGCGCTGTATTTGTATTTCGAAAATTGGCATTGTAAGAAATTTGGCACAATTTGCTTTGTTTAGGATTGTGTCCTTCAACATTAGGTTTTCAATTTTCTTTCAAAAAATGCCATATTTCTGAATTATACAGAAATTCCAATAGGACACTGTATATAGACGAACGTAAAGTAATTAATTACGTATATTTATCCTCAAGTTTGCATCATAATTTCAGTCTTTCCATATTAAATTTCATATATCACATTACTTCTGCTAATGTCCTAAACCAGATAGCTTTTAAAATCTCATCGTTATTAAATTCTATTCAAGTTCATAAAAAGTTTATAGTCTGATATCATCTCTCTCTCTCTTTAAAAGAAACATCTGAGATGTTTCTTTTAAAGACCATTAGCTTATAATTACTGCTAACTGGACTACTGATGGACGGATGGATAAATGTGGGCTCTAAGAAAAATTCTTTATACTTCTTAAATAATTCCTAATTAAGTAGATGAAGGTTTAAAATAAATATACAATGAAAAATACAGATGGGAATGCGAATGAGATATTCGATTAACCCGATCTTATTGATCACAAATAATTTCCACACATCTTTTAACATCTTAAAGTCAAAGTTAAGATACCCAACTCATTTCTTAGCAAGCCCCATTGTTCCATACTTTGAAATCGCTGTAACAGAACTCCCTAACTTGGCAAATTGACGTCTCTATAAATAGTGAAAAGAACAAAGAAAATAAAAACGAAGTGTTCTTTTGTCTCAGACAATGGCTACACTTCCTTCGCATCAAAGCAGCGTATAGAAGAATATTTGCTAGGAATGTAAGGAGGTCCAATGTAAGACTTCCTTTTAACTCTTACAACAGAGGCAGGGAGTAAGAAGCAGTGTATCTTATGAAATCATAAAAATGGACAAATAGCGATGAAGCAAATGCACGCCTCCATAAATTTCACCTTTCAGAAACAAGCTCCGAGATCACAATGCTTTCTTACATTAGGTTGGACAGAGATAAATGGTTACCTTCTAAGCATCCAAGTAGCCTTCCTCTACAACACAGAGACACTTCATGCGTATGAGTGTTCATGCACACTGACATGTCCCACAACAGTGGAGAATATTAAGTAGAGAAATGGACCAGAAGGTCTAAAAGTAACTGCTCTGGCTTGCTAAATATTGAATTGTCATAGTTGTTGGTCCTTTGTTTTGACAGAAATGTTGTGTATTTGGCACAAGAAAGGACCGTATAAAACTAGATAAATATAAGAAATGCAAAAATATATCTTATAGAACTGAAATAGTACGTTAATAATTTTTTTTTACGTTTTCTAGATTCGTAGATTTTTAACTAATTTAAATTAAAATTTGCTTTTATTATTCTGTGCACTTCGTTTTGATTCTAGTACAAATCTTAAAATTTTCAATGCGTTAAAATTCGCACAGTCTATTTGAATTATTTTATTTATATTTATTTATATATGATTTTTGGGATTAGATTAGATTTCTCTCATGTACTTTCTCTTCTTTTTTTTTAATTGATTCTATTTACATGTGGCGTCAAATAAATTTAATTTAAAGTAGCAGATAATTTTGAATGAATGGTATGAAAACACTAATTAATTTATTGAAGGCCCAAAGCGGTTTACAAATGTTATAAGCAAATATATATTTACTTATTTAATATTATATCTGTTTGTATATTTTGAATTGCTATAATCCATACAAAGTATCATATTAAAGGCTATTACTAAAACAGAAAAGGAAAACAGACCAGCAGAAAAATAAACGGGAAACAAATAATATATATATATATATATATATATATATATATATATATATATATATATATATATATATATATATACAGGGTGTTCGGGATGAATTTGACAGTTTCGTAAGGAAAAAGAAAATCTTCTTTGTATCTATTAAATTTAATGAATTGACAAAAAAACATTACAGGCAGAGTTAATTACAATACTATCAACAAGATTTACTCAAAATAACCACCATTAGCATCGATCACAGCTTCAATTCTGCTTCGGAACCTCGAACAAGCTGATGCTACAGTCTCCCTGGGAAGGGCCGCAAAAACTGTTTTAATTTTATCCATTAACTGGGCTTTTGTATTACTGGAAGTGCGATTGGTGTCTTTTTCAACTGCGCCCCATACAAAATAATCCATGGGGTTAAGGTCTGGGGAGTTTGGAGGCCAAACATTTGGACTGGTGAAGTCGTAGAAATTTTCAGACAACCATTTTTGACTTTTCCCAGAGGTGTGGCAAGGGGCCGAATCCTGCTGCCATACATACGGCCTACCATTGGCTACCCTTGTTATCCAGGGCTTGACTACAGTTAGCAACTCCACGAACAAAGCCCGAATTCCAATGCCAGGGTTCTTCAACACCTGTTCCTGCAGATTTGCGAGGAATTTTGCTGTACGAACGCAATCAGATCGTCTGCTAGGGATCTTTCTTCTTGCTACATCCTCGTAGTCACCATTGCAAGTCTCTAGTTCATGCCTGATTGTTTTTACTGTATTCAGGGAGCATTGGGCAGCAGTCGTAATATCCTTATTTTGATGGCGGGCACGAATCATCATGATACAAGTTATTCTCTTCCATGATTCAGGTGGGTTCCAGCTATCCATCCTTTCTGACATCTTGTATATGAATGAAGAAGGGTCCAAACTTTTAAATGAAGAGACGTGTGTGTTAATACATGTAACTTACGGAAAAATATAATTAATTATAAATATGTCAAATTTATCCCGAACACCCTGTATATATATATATGCTGAAGATTTTTAATATAATACATATATTTCTTTAAATCAAAATAGATATCTGTAATATTTTCTTAATGGAAGTATAAAAAATATTTTTTTAAAAAAAGTTATAGAAAAATCTAAAAAATATTTTAATTTTTTATTCCAAAGTTCTCACACTATTTATCAAAATAAATAATTAGTCTTTAATTAATGAACATCAAAAACTAATTTATTTGAGCAGAAGAGTCCTTTTTAGGACTTCCAGGGTAACGAATGGCAATGCTGTAGTCAATGAAGTTTTAACTGAGGCTCGGCTATTCCCCGTTTCCCAGCCAAGATTAGAGCTTTTAGCTCAATAACATCCCCTCCACACAGATTTTCATCATTCAGATGACGGGATAAAAAGTCAAGGACTGTCCATCTCCCAGTTCTTTTAAAAACTTTAAAACTAATTTATTTCTCTTATTTTCATCTTAATTAGGACGAAATCCCCAGTAGAACATATAGTACATATAAAATGGCAATGCAATTCGAATCAAATATTACAGCCTAAATATTTTAAAGTTAAGTGCAAGTAGAGTCTGGAGATGACTTTATTCTCTACTTGTTATGTTGTAGATATTATAATATGGATAATAAAATCAAACCATATTTCTGACAAGAAACTTACTAACTAGTACAAAATAAAGTTATTTGGTTAATCAAAGGAAGTCAACAGAGGAAAATGTCCATTTATAGCTGTAACATTACAGAAGAAACAGGTGTCTAACAAGATTATTTTTAGGAGCATACTTATGAAACTTTCCCGGTGTAAAGAGAAGACAGAAGCACCAGCACGTGTGAGTCACACCATATTTCCATACAACATATACTTATAATTACTATTTATACAATACCATGCTCGGTTAATCCCATTTACGCACACAGATTATATTTTGTGTGTTTTTGACGGGATTTTAACCCTGAGCTTTTCAAAAAGCATCGGTAATACCGACTAATCTATAGCGGCTCCAATTTATAATATATAAGAAATATAAATACTCATCAGCATACCTTTTTAAACTTTGTAAGGTAATAATTATACTTCAAATTATCATGTATATGAAAAACAGAAAGTCTCTTGATGTGCATCCCTATCCTGTCAAATCAAACTGTATCTGTATTAATTTTTAAATTAAACAAAAGGAAAAATTAGATTTAAAATTTCACTGTTTATATTGAAACAAGTGAAATTCTAGAAGAAATAGTACTTTAATATTTTAACACTGTTTATTAAAAAACACATTTTGCCTTATAACTGTTCAATAAAAATAGTCTGAGAGTTTATTTATTCTCAAATATATTTGAAATTTAGTTACAATATAGATCTTAGAATAAAGGGATTAAAACAAGGAAAAATCCACTAGATGATTATCTTTTTAAAAGTAAAATAAATAATAAAAATCATAAATTCCTGGAAAAAAATGTCCAGTTCATTCTACAACTAATAACTGATATAAATGAAAAATTAATGAAATATGAATTCTTGGACTTTCACGTATGCATTTTGGGAAATATAAATTTTGGATAGGAAGATATTTTTTATTTATCTTTCGTAATAATTGAATTAATTCATCTCATACCTTAGATAACTGGATAAATTATCACTTTTTGAAGCACTTATATATTAGCTCGCTCAGACATTTATATAAAACAAAAAAGACATTAGATCATACTTTGATGTGACCATTATAGGCGAAGCTATATTTTCAATGTTGTAAGCATGTGATCTAAATTCAAATGCCACACCAGATTGGCTGGTAATTCCATCAAATAAGGAGTTGGTTAACCGAATTCTTGTTAGCTGTTTAGTAATAAGTAGGTCTTGTCTAACTAAAGCTGCCTTCCTGTTAGGCCTCCAAGGACAACAAGAAAATACTTCTATGTCATCCTGTCTTATAAGCTATTTACTTTCTAAGCATTCAAACAGACATCAGACACTAAAAAAGAGAAAAGATCAGACTGCCGTTTACAAATTCCTTGAATATAAAAAGCAATAATACTTTGCACCACAAACCACCCTTTAGAAGAACATTATCTTCAGAGCAGGTGGAGGATAACAACGTCATAACAGCTTTGATAGTATAGATCGCAACCTGAGATTGGGGCATAGCTAACACTCCTATTATTATTATTATTATTATTATTATTATTATTATTATTATTAGAAAAACTGAAAGGGAATAAATGCTGTATGGCCACATCTTGAGCTTATGAATAAGCATTAGATTCTACCCAGTGGTGAGCTATAAGGGGCTCGCGCGAGCCCTTTGTTAAATTTTTCTCAAATTTGCGAGCCCCTTGTTCTTGTTTAATAATCTTATAGAACTAGACAATACCACCGTGGAATATATACATGCTACTATAATTCTACTTTAAATACATGTGCATTTTCTGATAACTATATAAAAATCATTTCATGGCATTTTGTTCTGATGGAGCTAGTGTAATGTTAGGAAACAAATCAGGTGTTGCAATCAAACTTCCACAAAACTTTCCGAACGTTGTGATTTGGCATTGCGCTCATCGTTTACACTTAGCATTAGACGATTCGACAAAAAAACATTAAAGAAATAAATCATTTTGAAATATTTATGGATAAATTATATGCTTTTTTATCATCGATCACCAAAAAAACAACGAAAATTAAATACGATTGCAAAAGACCTTAATATCGAAATTTTAAAGATCGGCTGGGTGTTTGGACCACGATGAGCAGTTTGCAGTTTACGAACGACTCTTGCTGTGTGGAGAAATTACCCAGCTTTATGAAAGCATTTTGCATCGAACGATAAATATAAGGGCTTTTTAAACCGACTTCTCAATTTGGAATTTCTAAGATCTAGCATTAATGATTGATATCCCACAGGAATTATCATATCTGTCAGAAGCTCTACAAAGTCGCAATATAAGTATTATAAGGGCTAAGTTAGGCTTTTTTTTTTCTGGACGATGCGAGCCCTTTGTTAAAATTACCACAGCTCACCACTGGATCTACCGGTAAGTTCCAGTAGCCAAATACTTTGAATGGCATACTATACTATCTTCAGAACGGCAAATTTGTCTTTAAAACAATTCCACTATTAGTGTAACTAATATCAGTGATGTTACATATTTGTTGGGAGCATCATGGGATTGTGAAAGTCTTCAAAACGGAAAACCTGAAGTGATATCGTGTTCATATATTTGTGCATATACAAACGCCTATGTTCTCGTATTAAGTGCCTGTATTTGGTAATGAGAGGGTTATTTATGATATTCTGTGGTATTTCCGAGTTCCTCGAAATGTGGGTGTAAAGGCCATCATGTGTTCCTGATATTTCTCAATTCATCAGTTTCTTATCCTTGCTAGAAAATGCAGATGGAAGTGAAATAAAATCATGGATCATCTTGAATAAGCACTTATTATCAGAAGCGGAAATGTAAACTCTGCAGTAGGCCATATTTGCTTCAGATATGCATTTTTAAAATAAGTAAACAAAATATACGTTTCTACTCACCTGTAATAGTATCAATATCATCTAGGTTTCAGCTCGTCATGCTCTTTCCATTTAAGACCATCGACTTTTCTGAATAATCGTTCTGAGGAAATGAATTGGCTACATTCGTTTTGTTAGTGTTGTTGTTTTTATTCTAACATAGCAATCATGTGTCAGCAACAAATTTTGCATTTAGAGTACCTCACATAAAATAACGCAAACTCAATGTTTGTTCCTTTAATTTTGGAAGCTAGTGTATACAGTATATGTCATTTGCACAATTCTGGCAGGATATGAAACTTGCATCACTACAAGTTTTTGTTTGTCTTAAAATTTGCATTGGCTCTTTCTGCTGCTTGTATAACCATTATTTGTGAATTAAAAAAAAAAACGAGTAATTATTATTCCAACTAATGATAATCTGCTTTTCTTCTAAGTTCTTAAAAGAGATGACAAAACACAATCTGCTTATATTTATTTTCCAATAGGAAGCAGAAAAACCACGCCTAGTTTCTAATGTCAGATTAAATCTGGCATTGGGAACAGGGCGTCAGACATCCATGAAGTATTTAACAAGTTTGTTTTTATATATGATTTCCTTTTTGGAATTTAACTAAAACATCTGAGTACGTACCAGGGCCATTCAAAGGTAAACAAGATGGCCACAAACTGAAATGATTTATTCATAACAGTTTTTGTTGTATTTTGGCGGCGTTCTTTTGTTTTATTATTATTCAGTCGGGATATCCTGACTTCAGCACGTACCAGTAGGCCTTGCCTGTAGGTATAAATGGAGACAGACAACACACTTCATCGAGGACACCTGTCCTGTCTGGCTGCTGTCTGCTGGTATATGGTTTATGTTTGATTCGCATGTGTGATAGAATATGATAATTCTACGGATGTATCTTTTTTTATTGAGAAATATTGAGAAATACGGGCATGGCATGTTAATAAGCCACACTCGATGGAATGTACTTCAGGCGCTATCTCTGGTAATATTATTATTTATATTATTATAGTTATGTTGCTTGATAACATACGAGCTGGTCGTGATTTTGAAGGACGTCTACATTATAAATATAAATATAAATATAAATAAAACGCTATTTTAAAAATGTGATATAAAATAAAACACAGGAAATCGAAATTCACTTACATAACTAACTAAATGTATATTATATATGGTGTACAAATTTTATAATTAGGTTTTAATAAAAAATTTTTAAATATTATATTTTTATTTAGGAATTGCAAATTTAAATTTTACTTTCCAAAATATTTTATATAAATTCATTTAGAATAACTTCAATTTAAGATAATATTTCAGATTATTGTTATATATAAGATTATTATTTCAGCTTCCACCAGGGAGCGTAATACATCTAGGGAGAAACCCAGTTCACAAAACTGAAATAGTTAAATATCCATAACTATTGTCCTATCTTTTTATTGATTATTTAATCATTTCGTATTTATTTATTCATTATTTTTACATATCCACAAAAACCAAATGTCAGCCCATTCACCAACGCTAGTGATACCGTGAAACTATACTTAATGGTGTTCTACGTATTAATATTTACCTGCTTACAAAGCGAGAACTGATTACTACACTTGAGGTAGAAGACATGACTACCTACTAACGAAGTTCAACATACTGTTGGTTCTAAGCCCTCACTACACCACACAAATTAAGGATCATATTTTCAGCCAGTCATATCTCATTCTTAGCATATAACTGAAATATTAATCTCTGTAAATTTTAATAGCTTAATAATTCAACAATTTTCTGTTATTGCATTCCTGTAAAAATCCCTCTGCTGTAAAAAAAAAAAAAAAAAAAAATTAAGCATAATATATTCATTTAACCATTACAGTCATCTAGGTATTGATTCGGCTTTAAATATAAAATCGCAAAATATAAGCATAATAGCCGTTTATTACCATTACTTCATTGTCATAATATCGTACTACTTAAAAGACACGAATATCGAAGTATCCATCTACTTGTTATTGTTTATGATTGGGTGATTTTTTATTTCAGTTATTTATCAACATGGGATTTTAACGGTTTTTTTTTAAATATATTATCTGAAAGTAGAATTCTTTTTAATATTTCCATTTAAATCTTTGGTGTATCTGCAGAAAAAAATATCATTCGCATACAAAGATAATAATTGTAATAGGAACCAAATGATTCCAAAAAAATACTTACTGCTCTCTTTCTCCGTGAAATATTAAATCTTTGTTAAAAGCTTTCCTCAGTCTAATCACTGGTTATGCTTTCCTCTTTAACTGGCAACTGTAATGAAATTTACGTATTATCGAACTAACATCATTTTTTTTTTCTTGTATATAAATGAAGATCATCATTTCACGAATTAGGAATGGCGTATAAAATAGTAAACTGACTTTTGGAAATATCATAATAATAGTTTGCTTATCTACAGGCAAAAGAAATGGTCTTCAGATAAAAAGATGCAAAATCAGAGAGAACACAAGAGCATTACAAGTGCACAAACCGGATGTGGGCATACTTTACAAGCCTTTATAATTCTTGCCTTATGTTTTATACATGATCTAACGCGGATAAGTGCATACCATCTAACCGGATAGGTACATATGCTTTAACCATGCATATTTTTTGTTTATATAAAATTTTGAACAGATACATACACAAAATTTTCTGTGTGTGTGTGTGTGTGTGTGTGTGTGTGTGTGTGTGTGTGTGTGTGTGTGTGTGTGTGTGTGTGTGTGTGTGTGTGTGTGCGCGCGTGCGTGCGTGCGCGCGCGCATAAACAATTGATGTGAATAAATAATTCTTTGTACTGCATGACATTAATCAGACATTAATGACTGACTTACCTCGATTTATTTCAAATAAAGAAGAAACTAACGATAAATAAAACCTATAAGAACATCATTTCGAGTGATATGTATTATTATTTATAATAAGATTTGTTTTTTTTACTACATCATAACAGCAATAACACTTTTTTAATGATACAGAAAATTCCAGAATAGGTTTTGTCACCTCATATACGAGACTCGAACACTCAAATTTCGTGATAACAAGTAGTAATTTTTACCTATTTATTAAGCAAGGCAGGTGACACTCATATTTGCCACTTTAGTCTTGAGAAGTAGTTTTTATCATGCATTCCCAAATGTATATAATACAGTATATATGTACACAACACACACACACACACAAAGATATTTGTGATTTTTAAAAATATTTTATATTTATTAATATATAAATTTATTTTATATAAAATATTTATTATTTCATCCGATATATTAAAATTAAAAGAGTACTGTATCTCAATTTTATCTTTGAACTTATGTTTAATTACAACCTTTGTTTAATTAAACATAAAATATTATTATGTGTAATCATGACCAGGAAGTTATAAGCACAAGATGTCCGGTCGAAAAAACCTGAGAAATCGAAAAACATAAAAATGTAGTTTAATATAAAAATGTGTGTAAAAAAGACCATTAACTGTCCAGAAGACAAATCATAAAAAGGTCTAATGTTAGTGGATATTTAAACTTTACCATAACAGTACACCTGCATTCGACGTGATTGTGATGTGGTTTTTGGTGCTTGTCATATTCTACAAGTAACGGGACGAAAAATAATCCCTTATTTGCAGATCATTAAATCCCGACTTTCAAAACATAATATTTAGTTTTTAGTATCTTGATATTTGTTGAATAGACTGCATATTTATAGCATAAATATTCGGTAGATAAAGTTTGAATCTTTGAAATTTTTAATTTGAGAATATAAATTGATAAATAAGAAAAAATGTTATACCTTTTTATAAAATTATTAACTGTCAAGTATGCGTTATAAGTCTAATATGTTATGTTAAAACCCAAGTGGTTTTAGAAATATATTAGAAACATAACAATGATTATAAAACTTATTTAGTGTTTTAAAAATAATTTTGCACTTTTGCCAAACATGCATTTGGAAAATGCAAAATTGATATAGAGGAACTACATAAAACGTTAAACAAGAACATATGAAGATAAACGGATAATATACCGAGAAAAAAGGGAAAATATTACGCCGGTTATGCGAAGATATAGAATAGATATCGAAAGATACAATAAACTTAAAGTTTCTTGCATAATTACCGGTAGCATAGAAGAATTGGCACCAATCGAATGTGGTTTTAAGGCGAGGCAAATTCTCCACTTGTTTTCATATTTGCATACGCGCTTGAAATAATAATAAAAAAAAAACGCATACAAGAGAAGGTAAATGGACTCATTAGATTTATTGTTGCCATAGAAAGATATGGAACAATAGTATAAAATTTTTAAATATACTAAGTAAATTTCTAGAATATTATGAAAATGTCATCATCTGTAAGTAAATCCAAAGGAACTGAGAGAGAGAGAGAGAGAGAGAAACATATTTGCAAAAGTAATTAATAAAAAACAAAACTAAACATACAACTTTTTTTACCTGTGCAATACTATAAAAGAAATAATGATGGTAATGTCTCTCAAACAAAAGCTTAACGGTAAAGAACAACTTGGTAAAAAAAAAATTTAAAAAAATAAAATAATATGTATATATAAATATGAACATATCCCAGTACCGAGTTAATACTACGAGTTAATACTACAATACACACTTTGTGTGTGTGTGTGTGTGTGTGTGTGTGTGTGTGTGTGTGTGTGTGTGTGTGTGTGTGTGTGTGTGTGTGTGTGTGTGTGTGTGTGTGTGTGTGTGTGTGTGTGTGTGTGTGTGTGTGAATTATGAGATGTAAAAAAGAGAAAATAATGAATACCATACAACTTTATAGACAATTATAATTTCTAAAAATATTAACAACAAGATTTTTAAGAGAATTGTAAAGAGGTAAGATGACACACCTTTAATAATAAAATATATTGTAAATATTAATTGAAGTATGCAAAAAGGTTTATTAAGTGTAATTAATCTTGAAGTGTTATTAAACTTGAATATCACTATTTGTTAAATTGTTAATCTTGAATATTAAGTGTAATTAATATTGAATATCACTATTTGTTAAATTGTTAGTTTATTAAGTGTTATTACTCTTGAATATCACTATATTTGTTAGATTGTTGATTTAAGTGCTATCGATTCTGATAGCACTATTCATCAGATTGTAGGTTTCCATGTTAAAAAGTCATAATAATGATATAATACATTGTGTTCAAGGTTAGTTAATAATCTCAATATAATATAATACATTGTGTTCAAGGTTAGTTAATAATCTCAATAATAAAACATAATACATTGTGTTCAAGGTTAGTTAATAATCTCGATAATAAAACAATACGGAATTCGAAGGTAACATGAATCATATAATCAGATTATATTATATTATATGACATAGTACTTAGTACCAATCTCAATAGCGTAAATGAGATTTTAAAACACAGAAAAAGAATTCCAGGAAGATAAAGATTTGGTTCAATACTCAAGAAAAGGATTATGTATTTTAATAATATTAATTGAGGGCTGATAGCTGGCTTTAGGAATCAATCCGCATGCTCTATATCCAATGCAAGCCGAATAAGATTTATTATATATTTTATTTGATTAAATTGTTACGTTTATGTTTCAGATAGCTATGATTTTTAAAAGAATTTAAGAAACTGTATATAAATGGATGAAAAATGTGTGTAATAAAAATTTAAAATGTGAATAATTAATAAATTTTTATAAGTTAAGTAGATTAATTTCTAGATTTTCAAGAAAATGTTTATGAAAGAATATGCAGGCATTTGAAAAATTAACCTAAACTGTATAATGCAGTGCAAATGAAGATGAGTTAACCACTCATACGTGGCTCAGATTTTTATATTTTTTTCATTCAATGAAACAATCAAAACCAGAATGCAATTAATATATCTAATACTCGTAGAATGGCTTCCACAGTAACACTAAACTGCGGTCATCAGTGCAAAAATGATCCAAAATTGAGAACGTAGAAAATTGTTCTTTACAAAGCACTTTATAATAAAAACAAAACATAACGTCTAAGTAGCTGCCTTTTTTTTTTTAGTTTGTTTGACGCCAGTAATTTTCAATTAAATCGAAAGTTACAGTTTAGTTTAGTTAAGGCTGTGCTGATTATTTTCAACTAATATTCATGAAGCGATTCATAAGTACATTATGAATAAATTAGCTGAGATTGCAATTTAGAATATTTAGAACTTCATTAAAAAAACATCTTCCATCTTATCAGTTGAGCCAAAAATTATATTTTTGCTTAGCAGTTAATTTTATGCACATCAAACTAATTTTTATTTCACTCGTAGTATCTTTTTTCTATTTTCATTATCTGCTTATAAAATATCTACAAAATTGCGTTTAAAACGCTTCGATATTTACTTTTGGCATTAATCTACATGTTATTTGTGTTTTCGTCTGCTCAATTCCATCTGCGATCTTACATTTTGAGGTTTAATTCATTCATTGTTCAGCCAGTCAGTAGAATAAAGGATTATAAAGTATATGCTAATTAAAGTGGAATTACAATCACTATGCAATCATAAGGACTGAAGAGTGGTTTTAGAAGTGAACAATCCGAAATAGTTCAATATTATGCGTTTCTGATAATTAAAAATAATTCTTTTTAAATTTTGAAAGAATCCACCATAGATCAACAACTGTGATAGATCAAAAAACAAAAAAGGCTGTCAAGGACTCATTAACATTATGAATATTGAAATTATTAAGCTTTTGTATAAATATTATCTCAGAACAAAATAAAAGCAAACAACATAACACATAATTTAATAAATTTAAAATTGTAAATTTATTTTTTAAATATAAATGAACTTTAATAATGTGGAATTTTAAATAAAATCGAATTTTATATAAATTTCTAAAATGATTTGAATGCCCACAATTATAAATAACAAAATCTAGGTTTGGTAATCTAGTATGATTTAATTTCGGTACGAAATTGTAACTGAGTGTAAATATACGAGTCATTTGTAACATTTGAAATGCAGCGTTTTAAATTAAAATATCTATAATATTAACCTCTGCTAACTACTAATGCTAAGCAAATTGCGACTTAATTATATACTATACTATACTATACTATACTATACTATACTATACTATACTATACTATACTATACTATAGTAATAATTATTTTATTACTTATGTTAATAAACTATTTTATTAAAATTGATCTTTTTGCAAAAAAAAATCTTTACATTAAAAAAAAAACAACAACCAAATGTTTATAAAATACGACCTTAAAGTCCTTGAAAGGACTGGCTTAAAGAGGCGAAGCAAGAATGCTTTTCATCTTCCTCGTTATCTGTAGAGGACAGTGTAAGGATAGGGTGTTATTGAGCTATATAAAGCTCTGATCATGGCAGAAGGGTAACAGCAATAGCCGAGCCTCAGTTAGACCTTTATTGGCTACAGCACTGCCATCCATTACCCTCCCTGGTTACCCATTTTAGTTGCCTCGTACAACATGCATGAGATATATTGGGGGTATTCTTATCCCGGCTGCTACACAGGAGATGCTCTAATCATAAAATACGACATTACATCTAAAAAATACTTATAGTAAGCGATTTAATTAATTATTTTAGTAGTAATAAGAATTTTAAGAAATAATATCCAAATTTTTAACAATAAGTGAGACAGCAAAATTATGTTTTGTTTTATTTACATAATTTTAATATAGTTTTTTATTTTATGAAAACGGACTTAAGTTACGTTGAAGCACCTCTTCAATGTAATATATGAATGAAATAGTAGATTAATTTTGCTAGGACTAAAATAATTACTAAATACACACACACACACAAGGAAGAAATAAACAGAATATAAATACATATATAATACGGAAGAAACATCAATATTACTTGAAAACAGTATTAAGAACGTAACAAACATGCAATAAATACATACATAAAAAGAAAGAAATAGCATTTTTGTATATATATTTTCATGTACTGAATACGTAGAAAAACAAATTATGTAAAACGAGTAATCAGAAATAGAAAAACTTGTAAGTTTTTCTCGGAAACAGTCGAATTAAAATAAAAATTCGTAATTCAGAATAAAGTTAACACCGAGTGAGAAAAAAAACACTCCATGAACTAAATAAAAAAATATGTCTCAACATTGTTTTTAAATATTAAGTTCGAAATCAAAATTGTGATTTCACTTTATTTGATATTTTCAGATTATTTTTTTTTTCTCCCAGAGCCGCGCCTACTGGGTGATGACCGAGAGGTCAAACACACCGGGAAGTAAGGGGGAAGGTGTTTGGGGCGAAGAGGAAGGGGTTAAGATTTCCCTGCACCCGTAAATGTTTGAGTAGTTGTTCCGGCAGCGATAACAGGAAGTATTCCCACTTCTTGCATTACCCCGTCACCTGTATACAGAAATACAGAAAAAGCCATGTGAGACAAAACCACTATGGACTCTCTGGGAACCCTTTCTCGTGACACAGCAAAAGGACAGGACGTAACGTCTATTGGTTCAGTTGCAAGGCACAGTGAACCAGTTTGGCTGCCACCTCATAGACGTTATTGACTTTGAATACAGTTTCTCAATTATAAAAGAAGGTGTTCGAATTATTATTGCAAAAAA
Organism: Typopeltis vanoorti; assembly: GCF_054136105.1. Classification (NCBI taxonomy): domain Eukaryota; kingdom Metazoa; phylum Arthropoda; class Arachnida; order Uropygi; family Thelyphonidae; genus Typopeltis; species Typopeltis vanoorti. Next base: position 93,950,929 of record NC_143563.1, on the reverse strand, counting down.
AAAAGTAGTGTGACTTTATATTTTTTTAAATGTTTTAAAAATTACTTTTTTATTTAATATATTTATTTTTGTTTAATTTAATTAGTTTACTTAGGCATTTAAATGGATTCTACATAAAAGAAGTTCGGAAACAAAACAGGAATATTGCAGGCTTGATAACTGAGGTAAGTATATATAAAGAGACAGGAGAAAAACAAAGGACGATCTCGTTTTAAAAGGCATGGGATTACGTCAAAGAAATTGAGATGCGGGGGGGGGGGTGGAGTGAGAGCGAAAGGGAGTCTTTTCTCTTCATTAAAATTAAAAATACCCAGAAAGAAGAAATGCAAAAGGGAAAAAAAATTATAATTGGAAAGTGTCTCTTGTTTGCGTATGTAATACTAATATCCATATTAATGCATGACTGCTGTATCAAGGGAGTTGTATTAATTGGGATGTAGAAAAGGCTTCGCGACTTACATGCCATAAAAAAACACTAAAAGATTTAATGTTGCTATTAAAATGAAAATTAATTTTGTTTATTTTATTGAACCAGCAAACACGGTATACGAAGCCCAAGGACAGAAAGATGGATGAGGCAAAGAAAGTATAGATAATTAGAAAAAAACGTTTGGGCGAAAAATTCTGATTTTTCATTGGCAAAAGTCTTTTATAAAGGTCCATATATTATTCCCCTCTTTGCTTTCTGGCCAAGCTTTATCTATTCACAGATTAAAAAGCATTCATAATCATCCCAAGTGGTAATTAGCATCTTTTCTTTCTGTATACGTATTTACCTCGCTACAATTTTCTAAATAAAATTACATTTCTGTAGTTTAAAAAGAACTCTTTTCTAACTATACGCTCTGTAGATTCATTAAACGTGATTAAGTGAAAGACGAAAGTCTGCACGAGTCATTATGCAAAGCATCGCAAAGAGCTTTTCCCCCCAAAATTATCGACGAGTTAGTTTTTCTCTCTTAGAAAATGGCGTCAGCAATGATGATGCTAGTTTTCTTTGAGCAGCATGCTACAGTAGAAGCAGCAAACGACAGAAGAAAAAAAAATATGCGCAGTCGATGCTTCTTAGTCGTCCAGGGGGTTGAGTATCGCTGGTGGAACTCGAGTTCCGAACCAATCGCATATTATAAACCTGCCTTTATACACACGTTTTCATTTGCTCGGGGTAAAAGTCTGGATTTAATTTTCTTTCCAACTTGATGAGTTTCGTAGGTATTGGACAGTCACGTGCCTGTGGTAGTAAATGCAAGGTTGCCATTTTTGCTTGAGCTGCCTCTCTCTCTCTCTCACACACACACACACACTCCACTGCGCAGTAGAAAAGAACGTGGAGGTGCGCAGAAGTTTTAGTCAGGACAGCGCCGAGAGCTCAATCGATATTTGTTCGGGGAGAAGTTGCACTTGGTAGCTCAACTTCTTCGGTTAATTTGTCTTCCGGTCAAGTGAAACAAAAAGAAAAAAAACAGACATGGCTAATGGTACTGTCGCCTTTAATAACACGTCTTCTTTGGCGAAGTAAGCCGAGTGATTTAATACTTCAAAAAATGTATTGATGTACACACATTGTGAGCACAAAGTTTGTTGTGTGTCATCAAAGTTAGCGAACTGGTTGAACGCTGTGAGAGGAACAGACGGAAATGTCCAGACAAGGTGTCAAAGACGTCTGAATGAGAGAGAGAAATAGATGATTGCGATCTACGGTAGTATTGGTGACACGGCTGAAGTAAGGGTCAGCTTCCCGTTAGGGACTAATAGTGGACCTTCTTGCATTGGTCTAAATTTAGCATCAGTTTGTTACTACCGATGCAGAGAAGAAGAGAACCAATGCACAAGAATGATAACTTGCTTCTTTTATCGATTTTAAGAAAATGTTTTAATTAATAAAGAATTAATCGTAACTTTAGCTTTTCATTTGTAAATTAACCTTCCTACGAACTAATTGGCGCTTATTATAGTTGCACTTAGAGAGAGAGAGAGAGAGGAGATAAAACCTGAAAGGAAGACGAGTAAATGGAAGAAAGACTGGGAAAATGAATAAACAAGAAATAGGGAAGAGAGGGCGAGAGAGAGAGAGAGAAAAAAATGAAAGGAAGGAAATGAGAGAATGAAGAATAAAGAACTGAAGAAAGCGAAAGAAGAGAGAGCAGGAAAAGAAAGGTTTAGTAATTAACAAATGAAAATTGTTTAAAATTAATATATTATCAATATATTAAACAGATGTCAATATTCAAAACTCCCTTATAACTTCATATAGCATAAGGAAAGAATTTTCTGGTTCATAATGACAAGGATTAATAGGACGTTTTAAAAAATAAATTTAAAAATCAGAAACTTCAATAAAGATTTATTATATATTTTTTCTTTCAATTTAACTAATTGTAGAGTTAAAAAAAAAGAGTTTAAATAATACACCATATATTTTATTTATTAAGCTTAGTATATATATAATTTTAACTTATATGTAATTCTTTTCATGTGGTTGCCGGGATAAGAATAGCATCAATGTAGCCTATGCATGTCGTACGAGGCGACTAAAATCGGTACCCACGGAGGGTAATGCTGTAACCAATGAAGATCTAACTGAGGCTCAGCTATTGCTCTTACCCTCCATGATCAGAGCTTTATATAGCTCCATAACACCTTATCCTTACACTGTCCTCTACAGATAACGGGGAAGATGAAAAGCATTCTTGCTTCGCCCATCTAGCCAGTCCTTTTAAGGATATAATTTTAATTTCTTTTATTTTAACTAACGTAGTTCTTAACAGAACTAGGCGATGGACCGAGTCCTTGACTCTTTATCTCCCCTCATCTGAATGAAGAAAATCTGTGTGGATGGGGTGTTATTGAGCTAAAAGCTCTAGGCATGGCTGGGTAATAGCATTATCCGAGCCTCAGTTAAAACTTCATTGACTACAGCATTGCCATTTGTTACCCTGGAAGTCCTAAAACATGACAAATTGGTGATACATTTCATCCTCCCCCAGCAGTTGAACGACTAGGTCTGTACCAACACAAACAATCCGTTATTGTTTGTTTCTTTCATTTTAACTAACGTAATGTAATTTTATTATATGTGCGTATATTATAAGTAAAATAAATATAAAAGGTGTGTATCAATATAAATATATATATACTGTATATACAATTAAATTTGTATGTCTAAATATATTTATTTATTTATTTATATGATTATTTAATTTACATTAAAATTATTTTTTTTATTTGAAATTTGGTTCTAGTATTTATTTTTTAGAGAAAAATGCCACTCTCTAGATGTTATTAACAAAACAGCTAATTTAATTTATTCACTCAATCTATAGTGATTGTAAATTTTGCTCTTGTGACTATTAATCAATATATTGGTCGATTTTAATTTCTTCCTTCAATTTAAATATCTTGTCTAAATTCAGTTCTGTATGCAACATAAATAACACTATAACAAAAAAAAAATCTTTAAAGTTTCGATATTTCTGCATATGTAGAACCACCTCATATTGAGGCTACAGCGGCATGTCATTTTAATTCTCCTAACTTGTTTCATTACGGGCGACTGCATTGCATATTTTAATAATAACCGTTTAGTTAGAGCAGATGGTTTCCAAGCTACAATTTGCAAAACCATTTCGACATCTCCGTCAGAAAGGGTGGAGAACTAATTAAAATTATGCCTAACAATATTTACTGTAATGTTAGTTTATATTCCATCCCACCTTTCTTTACCCATTGCAACTTACATCCTGTTAGAGCCAATAACTTAGGCTTTTTATAAACCCAAGTCAGTTATAATGATAGAGCGGCTATAGCTCCATAATCTGCTAGGTGATTTGCAAAAGAATCCTGTTTTAAGACGCTAACTCGCTTTTAAGTAAACTTTCTTACAGTTCTTCGAATTCTGGACAAGATTTGAAGTCGGGGAATCTTCATTACTACAGAGTTGGAGCTATTTTTTTTTTTTTTAAATTTGATTGGAAAATATTTTTTGCCATATGTTATTATTATTATTTTTTTTTTAGTTTTGGAATATCTATAAATATCTTGCATGTTCTGATTTGAAGTACAATATTGGACGTCCATAATACTGATGCGGGTTGTAAGTACCATTGCGCTCCTAACATGTTTTATTCCTATTTTCTTTTTAATTTACTGTAGTTTTTATATCTGAGCATTTTGCTCAGATATAAAAACTACAGTAATATAACTACTTTCTCTCACACGTACACACACACACAGTTCACACAGTCGATGTAACAAGAAGTCTCCTTTGTGTTCCTTTCAGTGATATTAACCACATAGGTGATGTTTGATTCTCATGTTCCGAATAGTCAAAACAAGGATCGACATCACCCAAGATTAGCGGTTTCCTCTGGGTCCTAATTAGCGGTGTTCATATTATTTATACTAATTATGTTATTTTTCCAATGTATATCTGGAAAAGTGTGTCTCTCAGTATGATAGGTTCTCCGATACATGTGTCAAGAGATTCGGAAAGAGAAAATATGGAATTCCCTTAAGACTTTTTTCTCTACAAACGTTAAATATCGAAAAGATTGATTTATTAGCGTATAACCGCAGTTACTGAAACAAAATTGATACATGAGTTAAGAACAAACCTGATTTTTATTTTCTTATATATATATATATATATATATATATATTGCTAAGTTTCTTCAATGTCTTTATGTCTTTATTTGTTTGCATTACTTGACATTTTTAATCGCTTGACTTTTTTATTATTATAAATGAAATGGTCACAGATTCACTTTAGTCAGTAAAGGAGTTCTTTCACTAGAGAATTGTTCTTTTTCTTTTCTTTTTTTAAACTATTGTTTATCCTTTCTTACAAGCCAAAATTATTCCTGATTTTTCACCCACAAGTGCAAAATTGCATTTCAACAAAATAAATGTCTCTTGAAGTTGAGTTTTTACCTGTTTCTCGGTTTCATTTTAAAGAGTTTTATAGCTGTAATTATTGGCCTTGTGCCATGCATTGTTTACACATCTCCTTTAATTAAGTTTGGTCTTGTGCGTTGTTTTAACTGCCTTTTATTTGCGATGGTTGCAAACTGCTGACTCGAGCTTAGCTCGCGATGCATGCGCTGTAGTTCATTTTTTTCCCACTAGTCGCATAGCTCATTTAGTTTGCCTTCCTAGATAGGTAGTTATTACACATTGAACAATATATTTAGGTCTTCTTTCTGTTTTGTTGTGAGTGTAAGCGAGTAGCTATTTTGATGCAATTTTTCATTTTGCGATGAAATAACAAAAGCAAAGTATGTTGGGGTTGACTGTTTAGTACGAGCAAGTTTTATTTATTTAGTTATTTTTTGTGGTTGTTTAAACAGTTGTTTCTTAAAGAACAGCTAAAACATGTGAGAAATTGAAATGTTGTAAGAGTCACTAATTCGAAGTACTTGTTTACAAGCGAAACAAGCTGAACGGAGAAAAAAAAAAAAAACTAAATTTAAGAAGAAAAACTAGACATTCATTTCCTTCTTGAATACAAACTTTAATTTCCGTTGATTTCATTATTCTTGTTTAAATAGGGTTAACAAGTGGAGTTCTAAAATAAATAAAAAAAATCGTTGGTAAACTATCAAGGCACATTTGATTCATTAGATTTTTTTAAAGGCTAAATAGAACTTCGGTTCCGTTTCCGTAATCTACGAGCAACCTTAATCTAAATTCATCTAAATTCAATTTTATGCTGATCTATCATTCTTGAAAAATTAAATCAATAACAATCAATTAAAAGGGAAAATGCAATTATGTTCTTAAGAACTTAGCTCAGGATCTGTTTATATCTCTCCTTATCTCCGAGCCAAACCGATGAGGATAGCGAGCCAGGAAAAATCCGCAAGCGATAGTTTACTGAAATGTATTCCAGCACCAAAAAATAAAATTTTACTTCTCAGGCCCGTAAAAGTAAAAGTAGCAAATAATTTACCTCAAGTTAATCTAAAACAGACTAGTAAAGTTTAATTTGTTTTTATTTGTAGTTATATGATTTAAAGGTAGAATTCACACACACACACACACACACACACACACACACACACACACACACACACACACACACACACACACACACACACACACACACAGATTCATCAGTCTAAATTTTGGACAATAAATAAAAACAAAATAAATTAATTACAATTATCAAATATATATTATTATTAATCTTTAATAATAAAAATTACTTTAGTAAATTAGCTAATAAAAATTAAACAATTATGCTGCAAATTGTATACGATTAAATTTTTTAACTCAACTGAATTAAATTTTATTAAGGTGTTTAATTAAACTTAATATTAAACAAGCGTAAACATTTTTTCCATTTTTTAACTATATTTTAAATTTGATATTTTACTTTACTTTTAATGATATAAAATGATACTATTATATCAAGAGATTACATAAATAAATCCTTTTGCAAAGGTTTCTGATATATCATTGTAACTAAACAGTAATTATTATAAATGAAAATTATTATAAAATGCTCTTTTTTTGTTTACAATAACGAATTTGTTTCATTAGTAAAATAGTGTTCATAACCGTTTAAATATCAGACAAGCAATATAAATGGGAATATTTTCATTTTTTCTCATTGCAAAAATTCATATATTCGGACGAACATTAATATTTTAGATATGCACTTGACATACGTTAAATCTTAATTAGAGGAATATTTTGCGCATGGCCAAATACTTTTTCTTTTGTAAATTTTAAAAGAAATATGCTTTTATTTTATGTTTAGGTTATTTCATCTCTTACCAAACAGAATGAAAACAAAGAGTATCAAACAACATCAAATTATATATTATTTTATTACAGTATATATAATTATATCTAGCTTTAAATCTTACCTATTTCAAATCTATAAAAGTTATAAAATAAATAGAGAAGTGTATTATTAAGTTTAGTGTATTTTTTTTATTATTAAAAGATAGTTAATTATTTTTAGAAATCAAGAGTGAAAATTAGGATGCAATTTATTTATATAGTTATAGAGTTGAAAATTCTTTGTTTTGTATGCTTTTTTTGTTTGAATATGCAAGTAATTACCGCAGTTTCTTATAAAACTTCGCATGGATACAATAGCAACTGCGCTACGCTAAGCATTCTACTGATGGGAAAAACAAGAGCATAGCAGATTTTTGCGAAAGATTATGGCTACAAACTGCCTAACCTTTCTCTGCTTGTACAAGATTTCTGATTGAGAACTAATTGATTAGGTGATGACAGTCGAGACATAATCTGTCGAATTACTTGTTCCTTCTTTTCTACAGGTGTCTTTCAAATAACATTTAACACTTCGCGTGGGAAATATAAGTAAACTAATTGTACAGCAATTAGAATTTAATCGTTCTGTTGAAACTTTCTGTATATTTCTCCATTTCATCCTGGTTTAGCTTAGCTTAGCGTAATATTTATGTCTTAGTTCGTAAATATAATAAAGATACAAGTCTGTCCTTTTATGACATCCACATCCTCATCTAATCTACCAATAGATATTTATTACATTACTTCCATCCTTTGAGAACACATACTTATCCGTTATCCCATGCTGTGCATTCTGACGGAAGCACACAGCTTTAAGACGAAGCCTAATAAGAAGTCCCTTTATGATATTCCTTCTGGGGATAACCTTCAGCTTTAGAGTGAGGAGAGCACATCTTGTAGTCGCAAGGGAAAACTTCTGAGACACTTTAATAACGATAAGATTCCCTTCTCCAATAAATTGCAAATCTCCGATGCAAAGGAACTAACACGATGTGAAGGAAGGCATTTCTTGGAATTTAACTGTAAAAGATGGTGATTTTTCCGTATGTTTTCCAAACTAATAGCTACATTTAAGACGCAACTGATATAACATGAGAGTGCTAATAACCAAAAGGCATTTTGTATGTTGCCAATTAGAGTAACAATATTGTCAACTGAGCTGGCAGCCAATGTTTACGACATCTGTGTATTGGAGAGTTTGTTAATTTACCATAAAGATTATGGTGGCTTTTCATTCTGTAATCGGTATTCCACCATGCAATGTCCAGTCTGTTTCCAGTAAGTTGACAAATGCTTTCTTAAGAAATCAATAATTTTATTATTAATTATCATCACCAACTTCCCAATTCCTAACGTAATGGTTCCCTAAGTCTCCCCCTTTGCTTGATTTCTATTAAAAGATATTATTATATTAAAGACTACTAGCTATGCTCTTAAAACACTTAAACTTCTCCCCTGTTGAATATTGTGAAATGGAAGATTTTCCAGTAACCATTAGTAGTCATTTTTCAGCCAATATTACATCATTAGATGTCATTTGTCTTAAGGAAGATCATTACGTAGCATATTACAGTTCTCAATAAAGATTTACTGTTTTTAGTTTTGGGCGACATGCATTTATTTTGAAGTCACATTTTTCATGTTATTTTCTCGTGTTTTTTAGAAATAATTTATAACAGAAAAAAAATATATGCAATATTGAAGTAAGATTATAAGAAAAAAATTAAGCTTTACTTTGATGTAGAGTATTTAAAACTAATCTGAAATATTTCCTTCATGTCCTTTTAACAATTACGTCAGTTTTTAAGCTAGTTAGGTTTAGGCCTAATCAACAATTAACTGATATGTGGATAACAACGATTCATATCAGATGAGGCTTTGTAAATCTTAAAAATCTTCTTAAAAATCGAAACCAGATTTTCTTTTGAATACAAGTTTTCATTCAACTTAAATAAAAATAGATTTTCCAAAGAGTTAATAATTAGATAAATATGGACAGCAGTTACTTCCGAGAAGTATTCGGATAGTTTAATGTGACCCATTACCTACAACTACATTTAAATTATTTGCTTATTTTTTTACAGGGCGTAACCAGCATACATTTGGTGTGATTTAGAGGAATATTAGGATTTGCAACTCGTTCTGTTTAAAAGTGACGGAATATTCAATCCAATAGTCATCACTTTTCCCAAGACTAGATATTAAACTATACACTGTCCTGAAAGAAAGGTTTCTCGGTATTTCTGACAATATTCAAATAAAAAAAAGAAGAAATTACTCCTATAATATGTAAGCAAGATTACTTTTTAAAGAGAAAATTAATTATTTTATAATTCAAAATTAATTATTTTATAATTCAAAATTAAGATTCTAAATTTTACAACAAAGACACCATTATAAATTTTAAATCCTCTAATTATATTAAATGAAAAAAAATGTGTCTTTTAAATTATAAATTTAAATTATTTAAATGTAGGAATTTTTAAATGTCTGAATTAGACAGATATTATATTTAGTTTTATTTCCCACACTTTAATTATGCATTTGCAATTTTGTAATAAAAGAATGTTTACATTATAGTTATTATTAAAGTGAAGAAATAAAATACAACAAAATTCTTGTATCAGTTATTCCAGTGTTTGTATTCTAAATATGCATCTTGTATTTATTTATTTATAGCGTATATTACTTTAATTTATACATGCTTGTAATGTTTTCACTAACATATTATGCATACATACATCTTCAAGGCCCACCTTTCCTAATTGGGTTGTGAGGGCAACAGCTGCAAGAGGAACTTCCAATGGTCACGATCCTCTGCCACCAAGCTCAGGTGTTCTGGTGGGATTCCCAAACGTGTCCACCCAAGGTTTTGGATATAATCTATCCAGCGAGTTCTTGGCCTTCCACGTGGCCTCCCACCCCTCTGGCTTGGAAAGAATGCCTGCTGAGGGAGCCTCTCTTGTGGCATTCTGACCAGGTGCCCGTAACAACGTAATTGTGATCTCTCAACACGGAGAAGCAGCGGCTGAGTATTGAGGGTTTCCCGAATTGCAGAGCTTCTGACTCTGTCGAGTCTTGTCAGCCCCTCAAAGGAACCTCATTTCAGCCGCTTGGATTCGTGTCCGCAGTCTTTCGGTCATTACCCAACTCTCATGATCATAGGTGAGGATGGGGACATAGACTGTATTGAAGACAGCCAGCTTTGCCTTCTGGCTTAACTCCCGCTTCAATACTACCGAACGGCCAAGTTCCCGCAATATTGAGCTTGCTAAGCCAATTCGAGTATCTAGCTCTACGTCCCATTTTCCATCATTCGTGAATATGGACCCAAGGTATTTAAACTTCTCCACGTGCCTCATTGGGACTCCACTTATATTTACAGTGCACTGGGATGGTTGTCTTGAGACCACAAATGTTTCAGTTTTGGCCACACTGATCTTCATTCCGGCGTCTGCACAAACAGCTATAAACCTATCCAGGGTCCGCTGGAGGTCATCTGTGGAAGTGCTAAGCAGAACTAGGTCATCTGCAAAAAGCAGACGCCCAATGCTACATCTTCCAATTCTGACACACTCACTTCCACGGCTGTGCCTATCAATCCAGTCCATAAATATTATGAAAAGGAGGGGTGACAGAACACACCCTTGGGGAAGGCCAACGGAGACCTTGAAAGGTTCGGACTTTGTGCTGTTTACCCTGACACAAAACTCTGGGTATTCATACAGGGACTTGATGGCAGCTAATAGTTGGCCATCCACTCCATACTCCTGTACTACTTGACAAAGCTTATCCCGATGAACCCAGTCATATGCCTTCTCCAAGTCCACAAAACATGTGTAGACATTCTTGGCATATTCCCAAGATTTCTCAAAGACTTGCCTTAAAGTGAAGATTTGGTCAGTTGTGCTTCTACCAGGACGAAAGCCACATTGTTCTTCCTGGAACTTTGACTCAACTATGCTCCTGCACCTTCTTTCCAAGCAGCTAGCATACACTTTCCCAGGCAGGCTGAGCAGAGAGATGCCACGATACTTACTGCAATCCTTCTGGTCTCCCTTCTTGAAGACTAGTATTATTATGCCTGTCTGTTATCGCTTTGGCGCTCGCCCAGATATCCAAGCAGCCTGATACACTGGAGTCAGCCAGAGAACACTGTCTCGATTTAAGGCTTTTAGCATTTCGGGCCGAATTTCATCATCGCCAGCAGCCTTGCCTGATTTTAGCGATTTTATTGCTAAATGGACCTATTCTGCTGTGAGACTAGTTATTGCCCTGATCTGCACCTCTTGGATGTCCACAACTGCTGGGCCACCCGGGTTAAGAAGGCTCTCAAAGTATTCCCTCCATCTGTGGAGGATATCGTTCTTGGTTGTTAAAAGTGTACCATCAGAGGCCTTAATTGCCCTCTGTGCACGATTTCTTCCCTCGAAGGCGGCAGATGGTCTTCCAGAATTCTTTGTTTGCATTTGCATAGGATGAGTCTAATCTTTCCCCAAAGGATTCCCAAGCCTTCTGCTTTGCTGTCTTTACTGCCTCAGCTTTTCGTGTTTCAGCATACCGCAAACGCATCTCAGGTAACCTGACCGTAAGCCATGTTAGGTAGGACTCCTTTTTTGCCCGGACAGTTTTTTGGACTTCTTGGTCCACCAAGATGTCCTTTTCTCACTGCCCGTTGCCATGCCGAGCCGCTTTCTGCCACAGCATGAGAGTGCAGAGGCAGTGACAGCTGTTCTGAACAGCTTCCACTGCTCAACATCTGGAGTATGCTTGGGAATCTCTTTGAACGTGGAGGAAATGTCATCTGCAAAATTCTTCCTCACAGCCTCATGTTGATAAACTAACATATTGATTAAAAAAAAAAACTTTTTTTCTTCGTCATCAGCTGAAATACACAGTTATACTTAAATAAAATTGTAATACCCCAAAATATAGGGTTTTATGTGTATTTGTAACTATTAAATTTTAAGTTATAAGGTATAAATAATAATATTATATAAATACGGTGCAATAATTTTGAAACTTTTATATTAATATTCGAACACCATGTTTTATCAATTAATTAATATATATAAGATTTAAGCTACTGTTTAGATGTTATGATTGTGCGAATATTAAAATAGGTTGTATTCGATTTGAACAAATATATTATATATTATGTTATATATGCTGAATTCCAATAAAAATAAATATTGTAAACCAGTGAATTTATTTTGTGGCATACAAAACACGAATACAGACTAAATCATCGATGGTAACAATACTGGTAATAAAAACTTCAAATCTCTATCGCAAACAATAGAAAATTAAGTATGATGTAACACAATAACCATTTTTGCTTTGTTTTTAAATCCCAAAATCAACTATATATTTTTTTTCTTTACTTATTTAAATAATCTTTTGGTTGAAAACTCGATATTTTAATGTCTAAATAAAGTTGTGTTATACATCTCAAAGTAAACTGTTTTATTTTATTTTTTTGAAGTCTGAACTATCTTATTTTTCTCTCAGCCTCTGACGCTAACTCTTCAAGCTAGCAAGCATCAACTTATCCCAGTGTTTCTCTCAGACAGCCTTTTGTTTAATGATCTAATATTTACCTGAAAAGTTCTTGAAGGCAATCTTTATCTTTTCGTATTTTGAAGGAAACTATTTTTTCTTCCTGAAATTTCCTCTTCAAATAAATTTCGCATTTTCTAAGAGTAGTTTTCAAAACAAAGAGAATTCTTTCCTTAGATTCTCTCGCCTTGGAGTTTTTTTTTTTTTCCTCCTCCAGACTTCGTTTTAAAACTAAACATCGCTTTATCTACAGTTAAATCTATCTAATTTCCTCGTCTGTATATTACAGTCGATAATAAATTATATTCTTGTTTTTATCTATATTATATGCAAACTTTTCATGATTCAAGCTTGTATAAACAAGTTTATTAAGAGTTACCCTAAGTATCCATTTCATTCAGTTCGTCCCCTGGGGAACGTATAATGTCATCCATTATTATAGGAGGTAACACGAATGCATCTCCATTATTACAGAAGAATAATAGGCACTGTGAGTACATTACCGGGTTGTAACTAAATCTTAGATTTCAGTAAACAATATGGTTGGATTTTTGCCTTGATTTTAGTAGCTTGCAACAGTATAAAAGGCACAACATATTGTTTTAAAATATCCAGTTTGCCATCGATGGCTATAGGTAAAGTAAAGGCTGTGGAGAATACTGTTCAATACTTTTAAGTCGATGATTTTCATTTCTCGGTGTGATACTACAAGCCTACTTACTATATGCCTGAAATTACATTAAAACCAACTGCTTTCTCTTGTAGAAAATACTCAGTTTATTTGTATCTTATCTGGGATTACCATATCTTGCAGGCAGTAGATGATTTTTATCCCCTGGTGTGAAGGTGGTGGCTTGACAGAGTTCCATGTGTGATCTCTAGAGATGAAGATGATGTTAATGTATTTTGTGCACGGAATGCGCACAAAAATAGTTAAAAGTGGATTTTCCTGGTATATTTAAGCGCCGATTAGCGTATGTTTTGCATACAATTATTATCAGGTTGAAAACAAGAATATAATTTCTTATATATATACTAATAAATGCTGCTAAACTACCCAAGAAATGTCACAAATTCTTCCTGCATTTATGAACGACTTTATTATCCTCTTCACAATTATTATTTAAAAACTTTAAAATTTAAAAACTGGCCGTTTTTAATTATAGTAAGGCGACTAAGACTATATGGTGCCAATGCATTATGTCTATGTAGATCTTAAGAAAGAGAGAAGACAGCTCAAAACTACTTAGAAATTGAACATTTCTTCGAACAAAAATAATCAAAGAATCCTTGCAAAGAAATATTTTGGAGCCCTTCGGAAATGAAATTTTCAAGCACTGCTCAGATGACAGTCGATAACACTATACTAAGGTGGTATTGCTTTTGCCATCAGCCAAAAGTTATATGCCCCTGAAAATAGAAGCATAAATGCATTCCTTATAAACGGGATTTGAACCTTGACCTCGTTTCCAAGGTAATAAGTGGTAAATCTCAGCCACTGAAATGAAAAACAATATAAAGATGCTTTTCTCTTCTTTAAAACAGTAAATAAAGTATAATTTTATGCAGAAAAGTCAATTTATTTCATACATGTACTCATTCAAGGTTGTCTAGGCTTCTTAATACTGACTGAATATTAAGAATAACAGTATACTTTTTGTTGTTAACTTTTCATCCAAGGTAACTTCATTTTGCTTAGTTTCCTACGAAATTAAAAATATTCCTATTTTTAATTTCACAACATAACAGTATATTAAGACATCTTAATTTATATTTTCTAAAATAATATAAAACATAACATTTATTATCGCCATTTAGTCGAAAAAAAATGAAGAGTTAATCGATGCAGATTTCGACTGACATAAAACAATGAAATATAATGCGGATTGGAATCCCAATCTTTCCAAATTTGCCACACTATCATAATGGACATTAATAATATATCTAAAAATGATTTATGATTGATAATTAAACTACTATAGAGACAAGGTTGTTTTAAGAACGTCGAGGTAATCTTGGTTCTTCCAAAAAAAAAAAAAAACTATTAGAAGTGAAATGGTGAAACCATCGATTCCAAGAAATTACATTTGAAATGTAAATATAATTTATAATTTAAATAATTTAAAAAATAAATAAAAGATTTTAATTAATCCAACACAAAGAATGCATACCCGAGATGTATTCTACAATATTCAATTGCTTTAGAAAAAGTTTGCGCTTTTTCTGATTAGTGAATTTGAAAGGATGAAAATGCTAGCTTTTGTAAACTAAATGAAATGTACCAAAGTGCCTTTAAGAAATACCTACCTAAAATATAAAATGTAATCCAGTCTTTGATACAAAAATTATATACTTTTGCTCTTTTTAAAATAAAAAGGTGTTGTTTAAAAAAAATTATTTAATCGAATAATAATGAAATATTACTAAAGTAATAATTTTTTTGATTTTGTTCTTTATTATTTCAATTATATTTTTATTTTAAAGATCAATAAATTTATGAAAAAAAATTATTATCGTTACATTACTGTTTTTTTAGGTTTCATAGTTACCAATTGTGGGACTTGGTTATTGAATACTTTTTATGTGTTTGTAGTTTCGACATCAGGAAACGAAGGGGGGGGGAAGGATTAGGGAAAAGAAATGCTACTAATCTTGCAGCATGTATGTGAGATGATAGATAAAGAAGAAATGACAGTCGCTATATTTAATCTTAATTACGGTGTGTTTATCTTGTTAAAGTAGAATACAGAGCCACCTAGTGAAACTTTACTGAGAGAACTAAAAAAATATTATTTGTTGATTTTAAAACTAGAATCAGTACGGGAATTCTTTGTATGGATTAAAGATGTATATAGTCCAAAATTGTGTATTTTTTTTTTTTTTAATAAAAAGCTTTTTAAAATGATTCTTAAAATCAATAAAATGAAGTTTGGATATTTTGCAAAAATATACCGAACACTATCTATTTCCCAAAATGATTAATAAGGGATTTCCCATCTCTCTCGTTCCAAAGATTATACCAGACATGTAAAATAATTAAATACTCTCTCTACTAAGCTTAATTAAACAACAAAAAAAAGTAATAGTCAGGAGTAAGATCAGCCACTTCTCTGCATTACTGTTTATTTCTAATTGCTATGAACACGCTTTTGTAGTTTAGTTGATTTGGTTCTTCCGTCCACCACAAAATTAGCTAGTTACAGTGAACATGGAGGCAGATCCCAGGGGATGCATGACACACAAAGTCACAGATGTTCCCTGTGTCTCACCTGAGAGCCTCCTCTACACCGTGATAAGTAAAGGTAAACAGGGTTCTACACTCAAGTCTCATAATGTCACTTAGCGAGATGAAGAAGAAGAAAAAAAAAGTCATCTTCTGCGCATGCGCAAAGGATGTTATCGTGTATTTCACTAAAACCGATTGTAAAATTATCTGTGCCACTTTCTATTACTGCTAACCAGAAAACTTTAGTTTCATTGGCGTTCTTTCGTGGCAAAATTCATTGCTATCGAATAGATCATATCTAAACAGCGGCAGCATTATTGATTTGCCGCAGTGGCGTTGCTAGGCAAAAAAGAAAAAGTAAAAAAAAAAAAGAAAAGAAAGAAAGATGGACTTAATTACGAAAGAAATTAAGAGCGCGCCTCTCCTAGTTCGCTCTTTACGTCTTCTCTCCCCCCCCCCTCTATTCCCCTGTCTCGTGGTTTCCCGCGTTGAAGAGAGCGAGGTGCTATGCTCTTCACGCGTCTTCAGTGGAGAGCAAGTGGTTCATGCATAGAGAGAGAGAGAGAGAGAGAGAGAGAGAGAGAGAGAGAGAGAGAGAGTAGCAAAAAAAATGTCGAGCCTAGTTTGCTTGCTGGCTTGCCTGAACGCTGTAGCTTTGCCTTTGAAAACTACGGACGCTGGTGGTTCCGGCAGCCTTGGCGATAAGGGCTAACGATCGCCATGATCTACAAAAGGTCGTGGTAGGGTGACTAGGAGAAATCACGTTATGCATTCATCTTATCTCTGACACTAGGAAATTGCAAAGCGTACGAATTTTATGATGTAGAGGGTTTTGAAAAATTAAAGAATATCTAATCAATTAAAAAGAAAACATTTTTTTTAGCACTTTAAACAATGGCTGCCAGTATGTAAATGACTAGCAGCAAAGCTTTTTTTTTTTTAATTTTAAAGGAAGCTAGTTTTTGTAAAAAGAAACTTCTAATCTATTGTTTTTTATTGGTTTATTTTTGTCTGCAGCCATAGACATTGTTTTGCGGCTAAAATACTGTTTCATTGTTTATCCGACAACAATGGGGTCTCGCGCTGCTGACCATATGATGGCATGAATTACATCACAACAACAATATAAAACATGTGCTTAGTTTCCTACATTTAGCTTATCGCATTTTCACTACGAAAAATGACACAATTAAGAATTGCAATAAAGTTAACCATTCTCCTCAACTATGATAAATGATAGTTGTTGTTTTTTTGTCATCTTTATCAGATTTTTTTTACTATTCACTTTTAATTGTTAAAAAAATAAATAGGTTTGTAGTTTTTTTTATTAATAGATCAGATATTTGCGTTTTCATAGTTAATTTCATAGTTAACTAACTTTTGCAAATATTTCGCTCAGTTGACTGCGTATTGACTCTCTTTTGAATGACTCCATCAGCTAAGCAATCAGTTGATCACAGAGCAGAGCATTTCACCAAATCAGAGCTTTGTACTTTGTTTATTCTTTCTTTAACGCAAAGCTAACTTACATAGTGGTGCTTTCGCTGCTTCATTCAGTATTTTAATCTGAGCTACAAGGCGTCGCTTTAATTATTTGGAATCCGCTGTAATGGAAGTATCTCCACTTCGTTCTCCGATGACTCATTATTGGTAAATCCATCAATCTTCGGAATGGTTTTGTTGTCTTTCTCGCTCTTACTTTTCTTCAAATAAAAGTTTTCTTAAGTGAAATTGAAACCTCTAAGGCTCTAAAAGCTATCTTAATTGAGAGTGATCCGTGGGATTTTGAAATCTTTAAAAGTAGTTCCCTGCGATTTTTAAGAACTCTTTTAAAACCAGCACTTTTTTTTTTTAAGCACTGAACATATTCAGTGCTTAAAATTTAAATATGATTGCTTGAATACGGATCTGAATTTATTCGCAAGAATATAAATTCATAGTTTAAGATCGTAACCCTTTAGGATTGAAATTTTTCATAAAATTAGGGTTATAAAAAATTGCAAAACAGACCATTTTATAAATAAATTTTTGAATAAAAAAAATTCGACTTTTAAAGTTGGTTTAATAAAAAAAAAAAGGAGGAGGAGAGAATAAAGAAAACAAAAATATCAAAATGACGAATTGTTAGGAGTTTTTTTTTTTTTTGAGTTATCTAACAATTGATTACAATTAAACAAAGAAAACAATTGTTAGAATTATTTTTTGTTGTTGTTTTTTGTCACATTTTCTTGTTTATATGCAAATACATTCCAATAGATGGGAATGTTAGCTTTCATTTGAAATCAATTTTAAACTTGCCGATCCTGAGTCCATTGCTCCGTACTCACGACCGTGTGGTTATTTCTCCCTACCGTTACTACTATAAAGGAACCCCTTAGTGCCCAGAGTTCGTTGCTCCAGATGTGCCTCTTGCGGAAGCTATCTTCCGCCATCTGCTGCTTCAGCTGTTTAGCGTTTACCGTGAGACAAGTGGGCACCGGCCTCCCCTATTACCCAAGGAAGCATTACTAGCATGCTGACCTATTGAATATCATCCCCCCTTTCATTTTTTTTCTCTCTTCCTTCGTACCTGAGTTGCCCTTTCATGTCATGCCAAGAGGTCGTTTACACTGCTTCTTATTTTCTCACAAACATTTCTTAGGTTATGTTTTCCAACTTCAAAAAGATTACATTTTAGTAAACAACATACATCATATAATTTCCATTTATAAATTTTGCTATCAAACCGACAATTCTCCTTATGTACATGATGTTTACTTAAATTTGATGGAAAAACGAAAGGAAAAAAAATATTTGTTGAATAAATATCATAAGGAAATCATCTATTGACTATTATTTTATTGCATGAAAATGAAATATTAATATAAAAATAATGTTAAATACCGGCATAATATCTCAAGAAAATCAAACAGCAATTATCTGGACAGAAAGTTCCTTGCGTAGAGTGCAGCGACCCCTTTTGGAGAAGACTTAAACGATAATACTGTACTAACTTCAGCATCCACTTAAAAAAAAGTTCTTAGTAGTTTCGATAATCTCAATAATGTTCTTATCCTTATAAGGACTGGCTTAAAGGGGCGAAGAAAGATTGCTTTTCATATTCCCCGTTATCTGTAGAGGACAGTGTAAGGATAAGGTGTTATTGAGCTATATAACATAAAGCTCTGATCATGGCAAGAGGGTAACAGCGATAGCCGAGCCTCAGTTAGAACTTCAATGGCTACAGCATTACCATCCATTACCCTCCAAGGGTATTGGATTGATTGATTCATCCACTCAAAGGACTTGCTCTAATAACAATAATAATATTCTAGGTGGGGATAAGGTGTTATTGAGCTATTAAAGCTATGATCATGGCAGGAGCGTAACAGCAATAGCCAAGCCTCAGTTAGAACTTCATTGGCTACAGCACTGCCATCCATTACCCTCCAAGGGTATTAATCACCGCATCTCACAGTCATAAATCTTTATTTTTTTTTTTAATAATGTTCTTTTACTTATACTTATAAGACTGGCTTAAAGGGGCGAAGCAAGAATGCTTTTCATATTCCCCGTTATCTGTAGAGGACAGTGTAGGGATAAGGTGTTAATGAGCTATTAAAGCTCTGATCATGGCAGGAGGGTAACAGCAACAGCCGAACCTCAGTTAAAACTTCATTGGTACAGCATTGCATCCATTACCCTCCAAGGGTATTGGATTGTCTTCAAACAAACCATACCTTTTAATAATTTTAATAATGTTCTGAACCGATTTGTATTTAAAATAAAAATATTATAGTATTCTCTTTTAGGTGTTTTTTCCTTTTGTTTTAAAAAATATTTTAATTTATGAGAAAAACGTGCACTTAAACTTTAATCTTTTACATTTTTATACTTTTCATAAAATATTTGTTATTTATTATCTTTCTTTCCTTGTATCATATTAAAATACAAAATTGCATATATTTTCTCTCTACGTTTCAGTTGATTCATAATAATCTACTATGGTGAAATGAATTTTGGGGGAAAAATGATCAGCAATCTGTATATCAAATATGTTAATAAATTACTGACACAAATAATGCATTAAAGATCAACAATATAAAGTTAGTATATAAAATTCACAGATAAATCTTATATATGAATAAAGATAAATATAATTTAATAAATAAAAATATAATCTTTTTTAAATTAAATACTTTAATAAAGATGAATCATATTTTAATTAAATTATATAAACATTATCTGGTTTTTCTTTTATTATTACTCTTTTAGAAACTCTTGAATTTTCATTGTATTTGAACTATGTTTATAAGTGATGTTGATAAATACACGGAATGTACACACACACACGGTTGCTGGACCACTAAGTTAACGTATCCAAAAAGTCTTTAAGAATCAGGCTGCTGTTCCAGAGTCCTATTTAATAATTAATATTATTTCCCTAACCTGTTTTAAGAAATTGGAGTTTTGTGTTTGGCTAAGAGAGCATAATATATTAATATATGTGAGCTTTATAAGGACAGCTCTGTAATACTTCATCATTCCTTGAATATTCACGGCAGTGATAGATTCAGGATGGGGGTAATAGGGGCAATGCGTCCCTCCCATTAACAATCAGAACATTATAAATATTGTAATTTTTCAATCAAATAACAAAATACCATATCCATATATAATTCTGATTTGTTTTATGTTATATAAAAGTATATAACAATGCAAAGAAATTAAAGTAAATGTTATAAGAAAAAAAACTGAAATAAAAGAAGTAAATTTTCCCCCCAAAATCTATTTAGCATTTCAGACCTTGCAATCACTCATTTATCTGTCCAAAACTGAAATATCGGATGTATAATTTAGAATAAATAAATAAATAAATATATATATATATATATATATATATCCAAAGATCGATGGAGTTTATTTTACTTACAAAATAAGACCGTAATCATCGCGGGATTACATGGTTTAGTTTCGAAAGAAAATTGTATTTTATACACATCTAACAAAGGATCTTACTCATCCATTGTTTAAACTATTTAATTTTTAAGCATAAATCCCTCTATTTTCTTCTAAATTATGTAAATTAAATCAGCTGTCATAAAAAAAAAGATGTACCAAACGATTATAATAATTAGAGAATTTTTTGAAATAAAAAAAATGCACAACACTAGAGGGCGCAATTTTCTCTATTTTCGCTGTAATATACAATGCAAGAGACAATTCATATATTTATATCATTGGGATGTTTTGCTTACGGAATATATTTGTGAGGATCCGAAGTGTGTTTATCAAGCAGCTTCATTAGCCAAAAGTCAGCATGTTGATCGAAGATCCAGGTTTGAAAAAGTTCCTTCATATAAGGCGATATTCTACTTACGATTGTCCTTTTGCAACAAAGACATGCAAGTAATATTCAAAAATGACTGCTGCTGACCGCGACGATGTCTATACGTGATTGGCAGATATTGAAAACAGATTTAAGACAATAAAACAGCAATATTGAAAAGTTCTTTATCCAACCACTTTTCTCGTTCTTCTAAAAAAAGACACATTGCTGTATTTAGTACATCTAAGAAACAAGAAGAAAAATTCCAAACACGTAGCCATCTGGATCTTCAGTTCATCAACATGTCAACTTTTGGTTATGAGATTTCTTGAAAAGCATGCCTTGGATCCTTATAATATTCAACCACCGAAATCTTCCTACATCACTGCATTTCCTTGCTGCAATTGTAGATAATGTGAAAAATTTATATGGAATGTTTTTCAATAGAAATTGATATATTTATTACTAAAAAAATATTGTGCTTAATATATTAAAGAAAATAATAAAATTTTTTAAATATTTTAAAAAGTTTCTTTATTAATTTTAAAAGCTAAGAAAACACCATAAATAAAATTACATGAGCTTAGTATAAAAATAAAACAACCACAATTTTGTATGTTATTCAGAATAAAATGTACTTTTTTAAATTACCGATAGAATCAAAATATGAATGCTAACCAACTACATTTTTTATTTTAATAATACCAAGCAAGTTGTCCTTCGAGAACATGAGATAAACAAATAAATAAATATCACGAAAATGGCGATTATAAGGTTGTTAATGAAACTTAGAAAATGGAACAAAGAACACAGAAGGAATCATAAATGACAAAAAAAGTAATATAAAAATTAATGTTATGATTCTGTAAACCTGAATTAAATATCCATCAAGAGAACTGCTGACACTAAATATGTAGGCTGAATGCATCTTGGGATTTCATTACTAGAATTGGAAAAAAAAGTCATTGGAAAGGCAATTGGAGATTATTTTGACCAAAAATGTTTAAATATGGAGTAGAAAAGTGGGATGGCATTGAACAAAATGTCGAATCCTTAATCACGGTTCCAGTTGAGCATTCGCCAATTACTGGAATCACTGGAACAGAGCTCTGTACCAAAATATTACTAGAGCAAGAAAAATGTTTAGAAATATTATTAAAGGGAAAGTGATGAACAAAGAGTTGGATTTAAATCGAGTACAGGTTGCCCAGACCAGATTGTTTTAAAAACTTTAAGATAAATTGTTAAGAAATCATGCGAATATAATAAGTATCTCTAAATGTGTGGGTATCGACAAAGGGAATGGTAAGATTCTAAGAAAAACAGTTCACAACACATATTAAGTAACAGGAATTTTATACATAGCGCAACATATAGTTATTTATAACTATATGGGCCACAAAAGTAATATTAAACCAAACAGGGATCTTCATCCGACTTCTTAAATCTATCCCATAATGTTGTCCTATGAAATAACTCTGCTATAACTTTATTTGTATTTCCATTAAATAATTTCATTGGACAACTTGATAATAATTAGTAAAAAAATAATAAAAATATGAAAATAAATAATATAGAAAATATAAACGTCAGTCAGATTTTTGCTTATTTTTCGGTTAAAAATAGAAATTGGATGCATTCGCAGAAGAGAATAAGATCTCTAATAGAATATAGAAAAAATCAGCAATATGTTTTAAGTATTTAGTCATTTCTACTAAAGGTGATAAATTAAATTCGGAAATAAGATAAATAATCTAGTAAAGATAGGTAAATAAGTTTATATATCATACCCACAGGCTAAGGGTTGCAAAGGAAAAAGCACATTAGTATTGTCTGTGAGAAATAGATTAAGGGAGAAAGAAAGAATTTGTTGAAGAGTTGAAAGATGATGTAGGCATTGGGAAAAACTGTAATTGGGAAGGTTGTTCCAGAGAACAGAAGTAGATGGAATAAAAGAGTAGGAAGAGAAGGTGATTTAATAGGTTTGAAGCTGGACTCTAAGTGGATATTGACTATCAGCTGTTTGTGCTGTTTCAGTTAAGAAAAAAAAGTGGCTGCCAGTTCAGAAGAACATTGTCTAAGGAAATATCTACAAAAGATGTGTGAAAATGAATGGAAAGCGATTGGAATGAATCTGTATGAGAGAATATTACCAAGCAAGTTGTCCTTTGAGAACATGAGATAAACAAATAAATAAATATCACGAAAATGGCGATTATAAGGTTGTTAATGAAACTTAGAAAATGGAACAAAGAACACAGAAGGAATCATAAATGACAAAAAAAAGTAATATAAAAATTAATGTTATGATTCTGTAAACCTGAATTAAATATGAGAGAAGGGTCTTCAGTTTTGGACAGCATCAAGCACGCTTATGAATCTTTAGGGACACCATCCCAGATAAGGTTACATACGATCTTTTGGAGGCTGAAGAAGCTATGGTTGGGATGTCCTTGTGCCAGATAAGGTTGAAAGTATAAGCCATACCAAGAAGAAACATATGATCATGCCTGGAGATCTGTGTTATCAAGAGGAAGTAAAGTGAGGTCTTTCTTGAGAAAGATAAGACAGGACTGTGTTTTGGTAGCATTGAATTTCACTATGCTACCCTTGCCTCACTGAATGATAGCAAAAGGAGTTTAAGGCATTGGTTATGGAATACCTTGAAGATTCTATTGATTTGTGCCAAACTTTGTCCATTTATGAAGAGGAACGAAGTGCAGTACCATCAGCATAGCTAAGAATAGAATTTAAGATCGATAAGAAAAGGAATAATGGGAAAATATATGAAATAAGAGATAGATTGAAAGAAACATCAGCCTATTAGTACATAGGAAAGCTTGTAAACTGAATTTAACTTACGGATAAGAAAGCTGGGTTATATACAAAATACTTAACCAGGCTGCATAACAGTTTTGAGGAGTTATGAGCCGGAATCCATTGAAGAACCATGTTAAAATTGAAAACATTAAACAAGAAATTGATGTTAATATTCAAGAATTGTGTAAGAATAGCTAATGTAAGATAGTATAATTATTAAAACAGAATGGGAGATGAAGAATTAGAAAAGCAAGTATTGGAAAAAAATATTACGAACAAAACTTAGAAGGGTCGAAATATAAGCGAGTTAGGAGGCAGAACTTGAGAAATATAGATTAGTCTAGAACGACTGATAGAAACTTGTTTTAAAATATTAAGCGTGGTATCATAATGTCTGGTAGATTCTAAGAAATTCTAGATTCTAGAAAATGAACATGATTATGTTATCTGCATCTATAACAGAATTAACATGTATTACCGTATTCGTTATAGTCACTCATTAGCGCCTTTTCGTGCAGTATTTAGGATGACGTGACAATTGTTTTTTGGCTAGAAAGATGTGGGTTCAAGTCACATCTAGGAAGTGATGCATTTTTAAAGTGATTTTAAAGTGAAAGTGAATCTGTCGGTCTCATAAGAAGGCAGTAAGATTCAGTTTTCCTTCCAGAAACGTTGTTTATTAGCCAGAAAAGAGTCACACCTACCGGAGAACACACAATGCAAGCAACAAGCTTCGTTACCATTACTTTCTCATCTATAACGGCAACAAACCCAAACCAACAGTTATTCATTCAGTAACCTACTATTTTAGTGAAATTTATCTTAAAAATTGTCATGTATGAGAAATTTGAGTACATGTAAACATATTAAGGAGTTAAAACACGAAATAATAAAGTGGCATCGTAATTACAGGTAATAAAAATAATGCAGTAATTGAAAGAAATACTAAGTTTGTTTTCAGACAACAAATTTAAATGCTTCAAAGAAAAAGCTAGCAATCTAGCAAAATTATTTATTTATGCTTGGAAATTTTCAGATAAAAAATACAAATAAATAAGTCCTTATAAGGACTGGCTTAAAGGAGCGAAGCAAGAATGCTTTTCATCTTCCTCGTTATCTGTAGAGGACAGTGTAGGGATAAGTTGTTATTGAGCTATTAAAGCTCTGATCATGGCAGGAGGGTAACAGCAATAGCCGAGCCTTAGTTAGAACTTCATCGGCTACAGCATTGCCATCCATTGCCCTCCAAGGGTATGGTATTATTCTCTTCCCTTACAAATAAATAAACATCTAACAAAACTTAATATTATAATTAGATATATTTCCAAAATAGGTGGATTTGATATTTACTTAAAATATTCTAAAATAAGTAAAAATTTTAGTAGTTGCCTAATTTTTTTAAATTTAATTCTTTATGTATAAAAATTATATATATATATATTTGTAATTCGTTTCTTTTATTCCTTTTCAGTCATTCCAAACTTTTCTTCACAAAGATTTAACAGTTTGGTCACTTCCGAAATCGTGAAAATTTTGTATTACCCAATAGCCTGAAATATATTTACTACCAAAACATAGGAAGAAAAATGGATGAATTTATTTGAATAAAACAATGAATATAATCTTTTTTATCTTTTCTTTGTATGCTGCGAATAGAGTATCAAATTTTCTAAAAACTGATACGTGGATGCTTCTGAAACACATCTTAAATAGCATAAGGAACTTCTCAAGAATTGTCTTTTCATTTGTTCAACTTTCCTAATTCACACAGAAGAATCCATTTTAGCTTGCTATAAGGTAACAACGTAATAATTGATATTACGGAACCTAGCTTAAAAATGCTAACTGTATGGATGTATTATTATTTTCATATATTTATTCTATTATTTATTTTTCTATTCAGCATTCCAATAGTGCTGTAACATCGAGTTAGTTTATATCGATTAAATACAGCTGAGTTGATTCTCTCTCTCACACTGTCTAAGAAACAGAGAATTGTTGAGAAATATCTGCTTGTAATATACGTATAATCTTAATTCCACTATTTTCTCCTTTATTTTTCTCATCTGTAAATAACTTAGCTTTATGTCATTCCAGGTTCTTCTGTAACCAAATACCATGCTCATATTTTGGTAGTAGGATACATTTTCTTGGGAGAAAATTCATTTATTTTATACAATATTTTGTTTAATTTAATTATTTATTTAATCGACATTCAATAATAATGTTTTATGAGATAGAATTCCCATTTCTTATAATCAATTGAAGTTATTATAGATATTCCATATAATTACCAAGTATTTTTTCGTATAATCACTAGTTATCTATTCATGCATAGAAGCCAGATTATTCTGCTTTTCCCCGTGTGGTTGCCGGGATAAGAATAGCACCAATGAAGCTAATGCATGTCGTACGAGGCGACTAAAATTGGTATACCCAGGGAGGGTAATGGATGGCAATGCTGTAGCCAATGAAGTTCTAACTGGGCTCGGCTATTGCTGTTACCCTCCTGCCATGATCAGAGCTTTAATAGCTCAATAACACCTTATCCCTACACAGTCCTCTACAGATAACGGGGAGGATGAAAAGCATTCTTGCTTCGCCCCTTTAAGCCAGTCCTTATAAGGTATAAGGTAGATTATTCTGATGTGGGGAATCGACCGTGAGATGCGGTGATTAATACACCTGGATGGCAATGAAGTTTTAACTGAGGCTCGGCTATTGCAGTTACCGTCCTGCCATGATCAGAGCTTTATTTATATAGCTCAATAACACCTTATTTAAACTGTCCTCTACAGATAACGGGAAATATGAAAAGCATTCTTGTTTCGCCCCTTTAAGCCAGTCCTTTTAAGGACTAGATTATTTCTGAATAACAATTATAAAATATTGATTTAATATTAAATAATGTTAATTTCTTCGTTAAGTATAGTTTTGATTTGTTTCGAATAGCAATCATGCAATAGTAATCAATCTGAAATTTTATATATATATATATATATATATATATATATATATATATATATATATATATATATATATATATATATATATATATATATAATGTTAATACGTTTGGGAATTTTAAAATTGAGAAACATATCTTTATATATTCTTGGTTGGACTAAGACGCCTTAACCTGGGGTGGTTAGTATGTTGTAAGCTTCCCGAGTTTAAATATATATTTAAGGAGTAGGGGAGAGGATAGCTGGAGGATTAGCCTGATTATACCTGCAATATAAATCCCCAGTATGATTAACATGGAGATTGGTAATCAACACACCTCTCTCTCTCTCTCTCTCTCTCTCTCTCTCTCTCTCTCTCTCTCTCTCTGTGTGTGTGTGTGTGTGTGTGTGTGTGTGTGTGTGTGTGTGTGTGTGTGTGTGTGTGTGTGTGTGTGTGTGTGTGTGTGTGTGTGTGTGTGTGTGTGTGCGTGCGCGCGTGTGTGTGTGTGTTTTCTTCCAGTTTCTTTAATGCTATAATAGCTGTGTATTATTTTCCCATTGTAATTATTTACTTAACTTTATATATCTGATAAAGGAAAAGATACTTGAACACTTTAAGTAGAGAGCAGTCCTGTCATTATTTACAATTATATTTATTTTTACTATCATATTATTTTAGTGGAATCATCAATGAACAGATTCCTTCTTTCTCCTTAACCACCTGCTCACACACGTCTTGTAACCTCTCGTGTGTGTGTGTGTGGGGGGGGGGAGATCAATATTAAAAAACTTGCTGTAGATCAATGCATTATATAGAGTTAAATTGTTGATGTTAATTTAATTTATTAATGCATAGGAGCTAGAATTATTCTGAATAAAACAATTGTAAATTGTTGAGTTAATATAGTATAAGATTATCATGTTCATTTCTTCGTAAAGTATCGTTTTGCTTTATTTTGAATGATTGAAATAACATGAAAAATCATGTTATTCTAATTCGGTACAAAGAAGGAATCTGCTCGTTGTTTTATGTATTTGATTTGTTTCCACCTGAAAATACACGCCAACAAGACTAAATTCACTTAGGCTGTAACAATCAACTGGCAGTCATGTGACTATCTTGAACTTATTATCATGAAATTCGTGATACGTAACCTCAAAGGGTACATACAATACTACTGAGATAATATTCCATATCAACAATCTTCCTTCATATTAATCTTATTTGGCACGAGTACATAACTGTCACATCTTATATTTCACTTTTGGTTACGTCCAACCACGTAGGGCTGGTTTTCTATGGATAAGTTTTCTGTCATCTGGATACCAAACATTTGTTTTGCTAACTTTTCCACCTACATTTTTATTAAGTGACTGTACGACTCTGCTCACATATTTCTAAATATTACTAATAATATGAAGCTTCTTCCTAACATCTTCATTTTGAATATGATGTTGTCATTGATGCCATCTGTTCATATTGTAATATTTTTCAGAAATTTTTACATCTGTGGTCTTCAGTCTTTGTTCAAGAGTTTTATTTCTAACCCAGCAGAATAATAAGTTAAAATTGGTTTGAACACTGTCTGGTATACAGATAACTTAGTGTTTTAATTTCTTTCTTATGCCATTCAAATTTATCCCCTTGACTCCCATACAAGTTTTTCTAATCTATGGTTTGTTTGCATATTTAGTTTATCATCTTCACTAAAACTGTATCTAAATACACGAAATTTTTTACTCGGTCAGTTTCTCTATTCAGAATGCAGTTCAAGTTTTCCTTGTTCCTTCTAATTTTCATATTTTTAGTGCCGATTATCATGATGTATTTATTACAGCATTCATTAAATTAAGTATAGGAATCCTGACAACTTACACTGCATTTATATAAGAGTATAATAACATCTGTTATACTCCAGTTTTAAAATCATGTTTAATGCCGGGTTCCTTCAGAATGTGATTCGCACAGATCCCAAATAAGTGTAAAGACACCATCTTCCCGTACACATTCATTTACTGACGCAAATCTACACTATGTATTGTTCTGTGTAATGTTCCCTGTATCAATGAAATACAACAGATTCTTGTTATATTTCCATGATTTCTTGACTATTTGAATTAAAATGAAAATCTTGTCCTGACAACCTATATTTGGCCCGAACTCATAATTTTTCTTATTCCTCTTTTCAAGAATATTTACATAAATCTTACTTGGAACACTCAATAGGGAAATTCCTGTATAATTCTCACTGCTTTATCTCCGTTTTTATAGATTGGTGCTTTGAGAGCTCTACGCCAATCATCTGACCTTTCTGACAGGACCTTTGAATAATACAGTGTAGGTGTAGCCATTGTATGACTTTTATATCTCCATATTTGAGCCTTTGTAGTCAAATATTAATTGCTACCATCAGAATTTCAGATTTGGTTTGGCTTTTTCTATCTCAAGTATTAATACGTACTGTTTGCACTATTCTTTCGAAGTAATCGCTCCAGATATCAAGAATATATTCAGCTTTCACGTTGCCGCTATCATCTCTAATTCTTTGACAGTATTCCTTTATCCTTTTCCAATCTTTTTTCAATAGTCCCCATAATATTACTCCATCTTCCTGATATTTATGTTCTATATTCTTTATCAATTCTTCCAAGTTTTTATTATTTTTTTCCTATGTATTCTTTCTTTTCTTCCTTTCCTATTACTGTCTTAATTTCTTCAGGCAGTAATGTCCGCCATGAAGTCGGGATTTATCCATCCTTGCAAACAACTTTATTACGTACATCTCTGATAAATTATTCAACTTTCTTAAGGATTTTCCACTCAGTTTTCCAAAGTCACTTTGTTTTTATTTTTTTTTTCTCTAATAATTTTCGTATATTTGAATCAATTCACCTCCAAATGCTTCACGTTGATGCTTTTTAGAACTTCCTCATATATTTTCCTTTTCGATATAATTTTTTTTATCCTTCTCAAAACTAAATAACCATCACTTTCTGTTTCAGATCCTGAACCAGCATATGAAGATATCGCTATCAACAATAACATAGGCAAACTTTTTATATTTCTTGCTTCTTCTCTCTATGTGAATTTGCGCACATCTTTATGATGTAATATGGCATTAGTAATGACTAGTCGATGTCCTGAATAGAAATCCATCAGGTACTTACCATTATTATTAGCTGCGCTCTTTTTCTCCAAATTTTACCAGCAGTTTCCTGTATGAGTGGTATTCATTTTCTACTGTTTAGATTTCCAACAGCAGAGAGCAGAAAATGAATACCATGAATACCAGATATATGGAACGACTGGAAAAATTCTTCCACATCTTCTTTAGAATCTTTTGTTGGTCCAAAGATGCATCGATATGTCTGTTTGTACAATTTCCAGTTTCAAAATTGTCCACATCACTCAATTTGAAATCTTGCCACGAACACGACGGCTGTTCTATGGTAGATTTTCCCCCTTAAAGGCTGTGATTCCATTTACATCTTTTTTCTTTTTTTTTTCTTTTTTTTAAAGAGAACAGTGTACGATTAATTTCAATCCCTCTATCTGAAGGGAACATGAATCAATCAGTGCTTGGTAACGTTTAGAGGTAAACGCTAGCAAATAGTGGATATTGTAATGTGAATTAAATATGTTTTATATATATATTATATGTATAATATGTATTAAATATGTTTAAAGACACAGGAGATAAGGATATTAATTTTGGACGAGATTATTTTCTTGTAACATTTCGTGTGATTTCGCATTAGTGTAATTTGTAATTTTTGTATTTTCACAATACGCTGGTTCGCAAATTTGAAGATTCTGTAGATTAACTAAAATATATCAACTTAATCCAACTGACGAAAATTTATAAATTGATAGCATATAAGTATCATCGGAAGGGAGGGATATTCAATAAACACGAAATTCTCTATTCTTAAAAATAACATGGTATTTTTCATGCAACTTCACATTTCCAGTAGTTGGGTCACACCGAGCGATGAAAATCACCACTTTATACTCGATCTTGATTTATATTTTAGATAGTTATGTCACAGGGTACGCAGTCAAGAGAAATTTAATAAAATTATGTCTTAGATTTCTGTTGATTGTGCATAATAATATTGAATAAACTTCCAAAATGTATGTTTAAAATTTTAATCTGCCAAGACATATAAGTCATAGTTTAAGTGAAACTGATAACACTTAATTACGAGAAATATAGACATCGTGGTCCACTCAATTTCATAAATGATCAGGTAGTTTGACAGACACTTTTTTCCCTAAAAAAAATAAAGAAACAAACAAATTGCCAAAAACTGACCTTTATGAGTAATGTTTAGATGATCCTTGGAAACGTTTCTACAAACAGAATTATAGTTCAAATGTAACAAAAAAGTTTCAGATTAAAGTTTTATAGTTTATGAATATTTATCTTAAATTACTGCTTAAGCTAATAAAATATTTATATATTGTAATATCAGATCAGTATGAGTACTGTGAGAAACATTCTTCCATTCCTTCCTCACATAAATACAATTAGTTTTGCTATTATACACGAGCTAAATGCACTTCTTGCCGAGTATGACTCAATATTCTTCCAAATTTCAACTCTCACAAAACAAAAACCATGAGAGTTCAAGCAAAGAGAAATAGGTTACATATATAAAAAAGGCGAACCTCCCAAAATCCTTCAGATGTATTTCACAAATAGTTCTAATCTGTACATTTCATTTAGGAACCTTTATCGGGTTTCTCTTCGACGAAAAGTGAGTTAGCCGGTCTCATACGGAGACCGGCTAACTCACCGGTTTCAGCTGAGTTAGGGTTTTTTTTTTCACCCGGAAACTCGGGTTTCTCGTCCCCCAGAACAGGCAAACCTGCCTCGTGAACACACACGGATTACAATCAGGAATACCTAAGACCCAGCCATAGGCCTCATTCATCAGCTATACCAGTCTCGAGCCCGGATAAAATTAGGGGGGGGGGGATTGAGTTGGTGCCGTACTTCCCTGTAAAAAGGGTCTAACGGCCGTTGTATCGTAATCCGCTAAATAATAAATAAATAAATACTTCACACTATCTGCATGCATATTCATTGTGATCTAGAATGTCGAGAGATCCCAATTTACAATTTCCTCTTTTTTATCTTCTCTGTCTAAACATTTCTTCATTTTCTCTCAAATTTATTTATTGTCTCCATTAACCGACTTGAAGTCGTTAACCATTCCGAACATTTTGAAGTCCTTCCTTTAAATATTGATCTTTCTTGTACTTTTCTCAATAGTGAAGTCATCTTCCTTAGAGAATTTAATTTTCGCAACTTCAAATGCCTTTCGTTTTACAACTGTACTGATCCAGCAGTTAGAGACACACATATATTTGTCATCACCACTGATGTGACACAAATTGTTCAAATGCCTACCAGAATACCAAATCATCCTATCAAACTTTTTGGCCTTCTTCATCACAAGGGATCCTTTAAAGTATATTTAAAAATTTTAATTTAAAAAGTTCTTCTTGACCATCCTAATAAATTATCAGCTGATTCAATATCCTCTGTCGATCGACAAGCTCATGAAAATGAAGAAACTTGAGTGGCTTTTGATATTTCTAAGTCATTCGATCGGACTTGAGACAAAGGTCTATTTAATAACCTCCCTCCTGTTTGTATATCATGTGATAATGATCAGATGTTTATCTCAAATTTTGCAAGTAAATGCCCACCAACTAAATGCCCACCTGATTTCCTACTTAGTCTATCAACAGTATGATTTGCATGATTGGTAGATAGATAGATATATAAATAGTGGGTTCGAATCCACCATTGGCATGTTTGTATACATCTTTGAGAGATGAATTTCATTGCCCCTGTGTGAGACCACCACCACTTTTTAAATCCAGTTCAAGATTACTAGAATCTTGAACTGGATTTAAAAAGTTCAATTTTTGGCTCTGTAGAACGGTCTAAAATTATCAGTCTATTTTCACAATCCTAAATTGTCAATTCCAAACAATTTTTTTTTATTCATTCTTTGATAACGATGTTAAATACACCGCTAGTAAAACTTAATCCTTTCTTATTTTAATTAATTATTTATTTACAAAGAAGGTACTATTTTCTGTTTTTAATAAGAGCAACATTCAAATTTCTGGACAGATAAAAAAAATATAAATAAATAAACAAAGAAAGAAACACAGAGGTTATTTTTTTTTGGGGGGGGGATCATTTAATCTCCATCTTTCTTGGCATAAACAAATCATTTTCTCCTCCTCGGTATTTAAGAAAATAATAATGATTTTTTTCTTGTTGATTTACCTTTGAGCTACTAATCACCAATCTTGTTGGAAGTTTTTACACTTGGTTATTCTATAAATTAAAGATACTAAGAAATTATATACTTGGCTTAATCCTTTATCCAAGTATAAGCAAACAAGTTTGCGTCTGAACTATTTTCCGGACTGGGGCAACTCATATATAGAAGCTTATGACTTCACAACCCAGTTCAGGTACAAACTTGTTTGCTTACACTTGGATAAATTATCGAATCAAGTATATAATTTCTTGGTATCTTTAATTTATAGTATAACCAAGTGGAAAAATTTCTACCAACTATCTCTAATCCAGAGTATTCTAATAATAAGTTGTGATACCTTTTGGCTACTCATATGTGGAAATATGATTTCAGCATTACTTCCGCTCCAATTGATGAGACCTCAATAAAAGTCGCATAAAAGAAGCATGGGTTATGAATGGCAATGCTGTAGCCCATGAAGTTAACTGAGGCACGGTTGTTGCTGTTGCCCCTCAGATTAAATATGAGCGGCTCTACTCGGTGGTGAGGTGAGCCTGCCATGGGGTAGAGCCAAAGATGAGCGTTCTCAGTGGCAGGGAGAGCCTGTTACTGAGGGGGAACAACGCTGAGCTTTTGATCCTGTAGGTCGCTCATTGTTGGGGATCTCACGAGTTTTTAGAGAGGTAACCCAGCACTTAAACAGGGAAACCGGTTGATGGTTTGATTCCGGGGAGGGGGGGGGGCAACGTTTTTGCTCACTTAATATTTTTGCCTTAGTGAGCTTTTGAGCATCCAGGGATTTGGATTCGTTGGGGTGGCCTGTATTAGGGACTCTTGGCTTTTCCTGGAATATGAGCGGTTCTGCTTGGTGGTAGGGAAGCCTGTCAATGAGAAGAGCCACCGCTGAGTTAAATGGTCGCTCACTGTTGGGTGATCTGAGAACGCACGAGTTTTTGGAGAGGTAACCCCGCACTTAAACAGGGAAACCGGTGTGGGTAGTGACTCTTCCCATAATGCATAGCATTATACATACCAGTAAGGATATGTGCTTTGCATTATGGGATACTAAGGCAAGTGATACGAAGTTATAAGCTATATATGAGTTGCCGTAGTCCAGAAAATACTTTTGATGCAAACGTTTTATTATTATTATTATTATTATTATTATTATTATTATCTGAGACCTCCAGGGAGTCAAGGACTCATCAAGGGAGGCTGTAAATTACCCAATCCAGCCATCATATTAAATTCATTTACACTAGATGCACTGACTACCCCTAAGGGCAAATTATTCCACTCACTCACTGCTCTCTGAGAGAAAAACCTAGCTCTTACCCCTTTCTTGACTGAGAACAACTTTAACTTCCATGGATGCCCCCCCCCGTGTTCTCTCCCCGCCTTCCACATAACGAAAAATTTCATCAGATATAAGAGCAAACTTTGCTTACTTACACTTGGATAAAGGATTAAACCAAGTATATAATTTCTTGGTATCTTTAATTTATAATCACCAATCTTGCTCCTACGAGGATCCTAAAATTAGTAAATCTACATTAGAGAGAAATGAGCAACTATCCTGCATCTATTTTTCTAAAGATATTTCCATACTGGTTGTTTATCAGAATAAGGATCCGTAATCGCCCTGATGCGTTCAAAACCGGCTAAGACATGCAGCACCTGTTCAACACCCAGTTAAATTCCAAATTCAGATAAGCTTTCCTCCTCTTCCTTCCCTCTATTGCTGTTCATTACAACTTTCCTCTTACGTATTCCATAAGAAGTAAAATATTCGGATGTTTCAAATCTAAAAGTTACAAAGGTCAAAACGTTTTTGTAACCTTTTGGTCTTTCTAGTTCCAATTTCTGGCTCTGCGCAGTGAAAATAAACAAAGAAATGCAAATCCAAATGACTTCTCTGTGGGATGTGTCAGCATATTTTCCATAATGCATGTATTTGATGCTTTTACAGAATCTGTAAAAGCAACAATTCACTGTAATTAATGTTTTGTTTTACTACAAATATTCAGCTATGATAGATGTCATTTAGAAAAGAAGAATCTCAAAGAACAGAGTCAAAGTAGTAAATAAATATGGTGGTAAATAATAATAATAATAATAATAATAATAATGTTTATTATTATTATTAAATCTGTAAAACATAGATTTAAGTGCAAAGTCTTGAAAACCATTTTTACAGGCTTTGCACTTAAATCAAGGAAAATTTTAACTACTCAGGGTTTATTAAGGAATTACTTCCTTAATAAAACACGTGTAAAAAAAGATTGCTTGAATAAAGAAAACAGGCATAAGGAAAATTTCATTTATGGTACGAGGAAATTATCAGTTTTAAAAAAAAAAACAAAGATAAAGAATGAACGTTCTACATGAAAATTATATCCTTAATTTAATGAGAGATGAATAAGATTTCCAAGAAATCATAAAAATATTAGATATCTCAGTAATATTATGAGAAATAATTAAAATGAGCAGGTTTTGAGAGAAGGAACAATTAAAGTAGTATAGTTCAATATTTTTTTCAGGAAAAGAAAAAATTTAAAGCAAGCGATCAAGAGAGAGAGAGAGAGAGAGAATAAAAAAACAAATTTAAGCGGAAAATAATACGATATAATATAATTATATTTAATAATGATTAAAATAATTATAATAAAATAATCCACATATCTTACTATCTAAATCTCAATATCAAACTATCTTAAGATAGTTTGATATTGAGATATCAAACTATCTTAAGATGTTTTTAAGATTATTTTTCGAATATTAACGAAATAAGAAAGTACATATGATGTTGAATGACTAATATTTGTGTTGGACATCCACTGGACAACTAGAACAAGAAATACGGAAACTCCAAAAGAGAAAAGACAAAATATTTCAGACGAAAAAAATAATAATAATCAGAATATGCATATGTTACACGCTTCGAATTTTATATTACCGAGAAAGGTCAAGAAACTGGATTGATGATAATAGAAGGAGTGATCAACCAAATAATCTTGTATGTAATCATACAAAATTGTATATTCTAAAATTAAGATGCAGAGAATATGCATATTTCTTATATACATTCTATGAATTGTATGTTATAGGAGATATTACGCTATATCCAGAACAACAATGGGATTGATGAACCCCGAGCATCGCTGATGTAACTATGAATACTCCTGATGCAACTATTGACATTCCTGATGAATTAATATTTATAACTTAGTAGCAGACATTCACAGTGGTTTAATAAACATTCATTGGATAATGTTAAGCATTGATTACGAAAATATTTCATAATTAAATTTATAATTTAATATTTTCAAAATAATTCCAATTTACATACTTTTAAGTGAAGCAGACAAACGCATAGATAGAAGGATGCATCTAAGAACAGAGAAAGATTTTTTTCTTTTTAATATATTAACTGTCGTTCGTCTTAATATAAGAATGAAGAATAATACAACCTTCCTTAGAAATAAATAGAACCGTGTTAATACGGAAATGAAAAACAAACAAAGCAAATGAGACTCCCCAAAGAGAAATAAGAAACTCAATAAGGTTAAATATGTAGTCGGAAATTTAATATTCAAAGAAAGGTGATCTGAATAACAGTGCAAAGTTAAGAAACACCTGAGGACTCTGAACAATGTGGGTACCTGTAGACAGTCTCATATTTAAAGAAACTCAAAGAGCTGTACAAAAGAACAATATATGAATAAAGATGAGTAAATCACCATACATGGATGCTGTTTAACTAAAAGAAAGTAGTGCTGGACTCAGGGCAAATAATATATATATATATATATATATATATATATCAAAGAAAATTCATGTGTGTGTGTGTGTGTGTGTGTATAGCATGTATCAGTTTGTTGGTTGAGTGGTTAATGTACCACTTTGCGGGTTCGAATTCCGATATGGATTTTTTTTTTCTTTTCATAAAGAAAAACCCTAAAAACTCAAAGAGCTATGACGCTCGTCTAGAGCAGGTTTTTGCAAACATCCATACCCAAGGTGGGATTCGAACTCACAACCTGTTGGTTGGAAAGCGGGTATGTTACCCACTCGGTCAACCCTTCACTAATTTCACACTTACAAACATCAAGTCTCCAAAGGGACTGGGTCACCGTGGGAAAGGTAGTTCCAATCCTCCCGCATTAGGGAGAGACCTTCCCCCAGCAGTGGGGGATTCTACGGAGAGAATATCATCATCATATACCAATCTTCACTGAGATCACGTAAAATGGA
Organism: Typopeltis vanoorti; assembly: GCF_054136105.1. Lineage (NCBI taxonomy): Eukaryota > Metazoa > Arthropoda > Arachnida > Uropygi > Thelyphonidae > Typopeltis > Typopeltis vanoorti. The sequence goes on along the minus strand of NC_143563.1, from coordinate 93,913,743 downwards.
ATCCAGAAGATCTGGACTTCCTCCCTCCCCTCCTCCTACTTGAAAAACAAGGATTTTCTTAACCCCTGATCAGTACACTAAAATGGCGATTTATCATTACGAATTTGGAGATATTGAATTTTTATCAAAAATTGATTAAAAAAATCAGAAAATAAGAAAACGTTTAATTTATAAAAACATCAATAAGTCCAACGTACCAAAATCTTTCATATCTACTGGTATTTTGTTAAATACCCACATAAAAAGGACATAAAAATTGAAGATGAGACCTTTCACTATCTTTTTTTTAATGCCTACCGTAAAAAGCTAAAAATCGGCGCATTAGTATAATGTGAGCGCCAAGGCTTGTTAGACCAGGAATCCTGTTCGAGTTTCTAAATATTTTTAATTCCATTTCAGTTCTCCAATAAACAAGAGTAATGTTACAATGAACGATAAAAAATCCTTCGTTATATGTTATTGGTATGCTATAATACCAGATTCCTTGGCATTAAATCTTTCATTAGTTTCTTTTTAAGGTATAAAGAAAGATTACTATTAAGATATTTGTAATCTTTGGCAATGCTTCATTTGCCATTGTTTATTTCATTTCTTTCTTTTAATTCTCGAGTTTCAGAAGATTAATGGGATGTCTTATTCATATCTCCGTGCAGTCTTTTTATTTCTTTTCATTAATCGTTCCAAGAAATCTCTCACAGAGGAATGTTTCCATGTTAATTCCTAAGGAGTAGTTGCTCTGTTTCTCTCTCTCTCTTGTTCGTTGGCATCTTCAAATTCCAGAGTGACACCTTCACTGAGATTTTTGATTTCAAGAAGATCTCTAGTGTAAAATAATCTTGCTGCAGTATATTTGCTGTAAACTTAATACAAAATTCAAGCAAAGAAAGAAATACTTATTTGACATTTTCTAAGCTTGCTGTCTGTGTATTCATTAGATTTTTTACATTCACAGGAATTAACAGTATAGCGTGTCATTTCTATACTAACGAATAATAACTTTAGAAATTACATTTTAATTGTAATTTTTAAAATTATTGATCAAACTATTAATGAAAAGTTCAACTTTTCTAAAATAAATAGTATTTATTTTCAAACACCAATTATTAGAATATATGAAAGAAAATTATATATTACTTTAAGTGAGTTGTATAATTATGCAATTACACATATTTTAGTTAACAATATGCTTATTATATTATATCATTTTATATTATATTATATATCATTTTATATTATATTATATTATATTATATACTTATTATGTTATATTATGTTATATTATATACTTTATTTTAGTGAATTATTATATAATTGTATAATTCACTAAAATATAATATAATGTTATACTTATTATATATTATATATAGTTATTTGTATAATTATATATTTTTATATCGTTATATTAATTATATACATAAAACCGTAATTATATATTTTTCGACAATACAAACCAAACAAGGAAAGAAAGAATTTATTTCACATTTTCCAAGCATGCTTTCTTTAATTCTGTTCATGTTTCTTACATGCATAGGAATTAACAGTATAGCATGTCATTTTAAGCACTGACAAACAGTACTCTAGAATTGTATTTTAATCTGAAATTTAAATTGTGCTGTAATTAATAAATTTAATAGCAAGTTATTAAGAAATAAAACTATCTTTTATAAAATAAACAGCCTTTATTTTAGTACACCATTTATTGAAATACATCGATCATTATTATATTTTAATTTTCATTGTATGTATGTTTACGGGGATTTAGGATTCAATCCAATACCCTTGGAGGGTAATGGATGGCAATGCCTTAGCCAATGAAGTTCTAACTGAGGCTCGGCTATTGCTGTTACCCTCCTGCCATGATCAGAGCTTTATTAAATGCTCAATAACACCTTATCCCTACACTGTCCTCTACAGATAACGGGGAAGATGAAAAGCATTCTTGCTTCGCCCCTTTAAGCCAGTCCTTATAAGGACTAAAATATATGTATGTTTACGGATATACGGATAGAAAATTCTCCCATATGGTGGCCGGGATAAGAATAGCCCCAATGTGGCTCATGCATGTCGTACGAGGCGACTAAAATGGGTACCCAGGGAGGGCAATTGATGGCAATGCCGTAGCCAATGAAGTTCAAACTGAGGCTCGGCTATAGCTGTTACCCTCTTGCCATGATCAGAGCTTTATAGCTCAATAACACCTTATCCTTACACTGTCCTATGACAGTGTAAGGATACGGTGGAATATGAAAACGTGGAATATGAAAAGCATTCTTGTTTCGCCCCTTTAAAACAGTCCTTATAAGGATGTATGTTTACAATGTATACGCGTATACAATTTGATTGTTTATAACCCGTTTTTTTTTTTTTTCCCAGTTATATTGTAACAGCTTTTATACAAGTTTTAATGTGTTCATTTTTATGTTAATTCGTTCACTTCTTTTAGTATGTTTTTCCTTTACGGGACTTTTTTTTAAGTAAGACCACTTTACAAGTATTCGGTATATCAACAGCTGAAATTGCTCAACTAAGGCTTCTCTCTCTCTCTCCTATTTTGCTATTTCATTCTGTTTGGTTTATGTGAGATTATTTGATTTATGTAAGGTTTCAATATTGGCTTTATTTTTTTATTATTTTTTAAAATTTTATTTATTAACCTAAGTTTTTATTGTTGGCATTTTTATATATGTAAGCTTTTTATTATATACAAGTGTAATTAAATTAACTCCCCTTTGTTGTCTTTCTTTGTTTTTGATATACTTAAAGTACTGATGGATGTAAATACAAATAGTTTTAATATTTGTTACTGGATTACGTATAAAGCTAATAGATATGAATATGAATAGAGTTATAAAAGGGAATTTGAGTTGAGACCGAACATTAAAAAAGTGCTCTAAGATATTTTTACAGGGAGAGAGAACGCCTAGATGTTTCTCTAGTTTGTTCTTTTTTTCTTTCTCGTCAACTGCAGTATCATTTGTCTACTTAATGATACTTAGCTACTGAAAATGGAAGAAATAAGGACTTCTTCAATGTTTAGTTTCTAAAAGGTGTACACTTACGTCAAATCATTCCTTTTTCACTATCACATAGTCCTATTTCTTTGTTCCAAACTAAAGTTCCAGAAAAATATCCTCCAACAATCTTTCGCTAATTAAAGGAGTCTTTCTTCTATCTTGCAATTAACGACAAGCCATCACCAGACATCAACTACCATTAAATATAAAGAACAAAAGATTCGCTTAAAAGGAAGGATACAACAGACAAGAACAGAAGATTGAATTTTAAAAAAAAAACATTGTTTTGAAAACTATCGCTCTACAGTATTATTTCTTCGTTTTGGTTCTTCGAGGGCATCAACTAGGCACAGTCGTACTTTTCTAAAAAAAAAAATGAATTCTCTTTTTTATGTTCTTTTAACAAGACATGTTTGTTGTTAAATATACCTTGTTTTAAAGCTATACTAACTTACTTATCTCAGCTTATTAGTTTGTAATAATGTGAA